>NW_007727773.1:112382-115962 GCF_000696425.1 Galeopterus variegatus
TATTAAAGAAAGAAATCTGCCGGGCTGTGCTCAGAGTGGCACAGGGCCCAGGGCTGCCCTGCAAATGGGGGGTGGCACCAGGTGTGGGGGTGGTAGAGCTTATATAGTGCGCCAAGGGCTGGCTGATACCACCAAGGAGGGTCATTATGCTAATGTGGATCAGGGTGGAGAACTGTGTCCTTGCAGAAGCAAAAGGGGTTCCTGTTTAAGTCAGGAGGCTTCTCCTAAAGGGAAGGGGGAGGGGGAAGGGGACGGAAGGGGGGAGGAGAGGGGAGGAGGTGGGTGGCACCATTTTGTACTTGGGTTTGTCGAAAGTGGCGCTGGTTATGTTGCAGATCTATTAGTAACAACTCATGAGAACTCGGCTCACATCTTAGCTGCTTGGAGATGAGAAAAGACAGTGCTCATTTTTCTTGGGACCATTAATGTGGACTCCACTCTCAGTCATCAGTCCCTATGACCCCATTCTCTAATCCTAGTTTACCCCTCCCTCCACATCTTGGGTTGTAATATTTTCCCTTCTCCTTCTCAACCCCAGAATTTCTTATCTGTCCTACCTGGGGAGAGCAATCTGGATCTTCCTCTGTTCTACTGGAAATTTGTGTATGTGTAAACCTTGGCTTTGTGTTCTCATTATTTTCAGATCTCAAAATTCTTTTCTTTCAAAGTTACAGTCTTTACGTCCTTAGAGCAATCTGGATCTTCCTCTGTTCTACTGGAAATTTGTGTATGTGTAAACCTTGGCTTTGGGTTCTCATTATTTTCAGGTCTCAAAATTCTTTTCTTTCAAAGTTACAGTCTTTACGTCCTCAAAACTGAGAATTCAAACAAAATACAAAACTGAGAAATACTTTTTTCTACTCTCACTTTTTTCTTCTCTCACATCTTTCTACAATAACAAATTTATATTGAAGTCAAGACATATAGAAAGTCCTTATTGTTTCTTAAGTGAAGGTAGTGGGATGGGAGATGGGAAGAATAAAGCAAGATGAATGAAAAACAGGAAAAATATGCTGGGAAACAATACAATTAATTTAATTTGAATATATTTCTCTGCTACATGAATTTAATAATAATGAGTTATCTGGCTTCACTCTTTTAGGTACATGTAGAGAAACAGTAATAGCTGAATCTAGAATGGTTAATTGAGGCTATGAAATAAAAAGCCTTACAAAACCTAATATCCCTTTCCCCTTATTTTGATAGGGGAAAGAGAAGATTATTGAAAGTACTCAAAAATGAGCAAGATTCAGTCAGTTTATTAAAAATTTGATTAGCTGTGCAGAGATCGACTTACAGGAAGAAGTAGTCCGGATAGCAAGAGAGGAAAGAGGTAGAAGTGTGACACCATACGTGCTCAGTGACCTGAGGCATTCCAGTTGGTGCCAATTAACCCAGCAAAATTATTTATTTTTACTCTAAAAATGCAAACCAGTATCAATGATTTTTTTTAACCATCCTATTTAAGGCACTATTAAAATGTTTTATGTCATATTATGAAGAGCTGGAAGTGGGAATGCAATGAATAATATGAACAAATTCACAGAAAGCTATTGAACTATTTATTGTCTTAATAGCCCTGTAAAACCTTTCTCGTGGATGTGTACATTATCTAATTTATAGGATATAATGAAGCAGAACACAGCCCAGGTGTGTGTGTGTGATTATGTGTGTTTTTAATAACTTTTTATTTGCTTACTGATATGATAGTACCATAAATTAAAATCAAATTTCTGTTCTACCTCAATGTTTCCTCTAATTGGAATAATTATTCTTTATGTGTCCACAAGGTAAACCAATTATTCCTCAAAAACAAAAAGATTTCTTCAGGGAAAACATCCCCGACCTCTTCAAGTAGATTTTGTAACTACTTCATCTTGTGATCCCCATAGCTAATATATTCTTTGATTATTAAAATTCTGACATAGTTTGGTAATTTACTTATTTCCGTATCTCTGCACCTTAATACATATTAAGTTCCTCAACAAAATGGACTGATTTTCTCTTCATCCTGGTATTCCTAATGCAAGGCAATGTGTTTGACTCACACATTCATTGAAATAAATTCAACCCAAAAGAATGTATTTCCGAATTTTCATAGCAAGTTGTCACTGATTGGAAAACAAAATAAAACCTTATTAATTCTGAATCCATCAATTTGGAATTCTTTATTGTTTAAAATAAGGTGCACTTCTAAAATTATACATTAATTTATCGCTCAGAATGTGTAGGCTATTATATTAACCTCAGATATTTTTATCTATTAAGAAAAGTTGATTTCAACATTCTCAATCAATTCTGTTTGCAATCAATTATTTGCAAAGACTGCCACATCTAAATGGTTCTTTTTTGTTAAGCAAAGCAAGGAACCAAAACAAATATTTTCACTACAATTTGCCTAATTCTAGGTATAGCATATGCTTACATGGACTGACACTAAATTAATTTTAAGGTAATTATGGTTAGGACACAACATGAGATCTACCCTCTTATAAAATTTTTAAATGCACTATACGGTATTGTTAATTATAGACACAATGTTTAATATCAGACTTGTGTAACTGATTCATCTTGCATAAGTGAAATTCCCCAACCACCCAGTCCGACCTCCACAACCCCTGGCAATCACTGTTACACATTCTGTTTCCAAGAGTATGAATACATTAGATAACTCATATAAATGAAATCATACAATATGTGTCCTTCTGTGACTGGCTTATTTCTTATCATAGTGTCTTCCAGGTTTATCCATGTTGTCACGTGTCAAGATTTCCTTCTTTTAAAAGGCTGAATAATATTCCATTATATATATATATACACACACATCACCTTTTCTTTACCTACTTATCCTTAGGCCATTTTGATAGTTTCCACATCTTGGATATTGTGAATAATTCTGTAATGAACATAGGAGTGAAAACGTCTCTTTGAGATCTTGATTTCAGTTCTTTTGTATATAGACCATGTTTTAGTCCATTTTGTGTTGCTATAACAGAATACCAGAAACTGCGTAATTTATAAAGGAAAGAGGTTTATTTGGCTTACGATTCTGGGACAGCTGCATCTGGCATGGGCCTCAAACTGCTTCTACTCATGGTGGGAAAACGGCAGGCAGCCAGCGGGTAGAAGCAGATCACAGGGTGAGCGGAAGCAAGAGAGAGGAAGCAAGAGAGAGAGAAGGTGACAGGGTCTTTTAAACAATCAGGTCTCATGGGAACTAAAAGAGTGAGAACTCATTCACTACCCCTCTTCCCCAGGGAGAGCATTAATTCATTAATGAGAGATCTGCCCCCATGACTCAATCAGTTTCCAGCACTGGCACATCCGAGATCAAATTTCCACATGAGTTTTGGAGGTGACAGTACATCCAAACTCCATCACACCCAGAAGTGGGATTACTGGATCATATGGTACTTCAAACTTAAATTATTTGAGGAACTTCCACACTGTTTTTCATGGTAGCTGGATTATTCTTCATTCCCATCAAAAGTGTACAAGAATTCAGATTTCTCCACATCTTTGAAAATTGTTGTTGTTTTGTTTTTGTTTTGGGGGACAGGGAGTAACAGCCATACTAATA
>NW_007727773.1:116079-123981 GCF_000696425.1 Galeopterus variegatus
TAAAGGAAAGAGGTTTATTTGGCTTATGATTCTGGGACAACTGCATCTGGCATGGGCCTCAAACTGCTTCTACTCACGGTGGGAAAACGGCAGGCAGCCAGCGGGTAGAAGCAGATCACATGGTGAGCGGAAGCAAGAGAGAGGAAGCAAGAGAGAGAGAAGGTGACAGGGTCTTTTAAACAATCAGGTCTCACGGGAACTAATAGAGTGAGAACTCATTCACTACCCCTCTTCCCCAGGGCGAGCATTAATTCATTAATGAGGGATCTGCCCCCATGACTCAATCAGTTTCCAACACTGCCACATCCGAGATCAAATTTCCACATGAGTTTTGGAGGTGACAGTACATCCAAACTCCATCACACCCAGAAGTGGGATTGCTGGATCATATGGTACTTCAAACTTAAATTATTTGAGGAACTTCCACACTGTTTTTCATGGTAGCTGGACTATTCTTCATTCCCATCAAAAGTGTACAAGAATTCAGATTTCTCCACATCTTTGAAAATTGTTGTTGTTTTGTTTTTGTTTTGGGGGACAGGGAGTAACAGCCATACTAATACTAACAGGTATGAGGTGATACCTTACTGTGGTATTCACTTGTATTTCCCTAGTGATCAGTAATGTTAAATGTCTTCTCATGTACCTGTTTCCCATTTGTCATCTTTGCAGACATTTCTATTCATGTCCTCTGCTTACTTTTTCATCAAATTATTGTTCTTTTTGTTTAAGATTGTTTTGGTTATATTCGGTCTTTGTAATTCCACACAAATTTTAAGTTTTTTTTCTATTTCTGTGAAGAATGTCATAGGTATTTTTATAGGGATTGCATTGAATCTGTAGATTGCTTTGAATGTTATGGACATTTGGATGATACTAATTCTTTTGACCCATCAACATGGGATGTCTTTGCATTTATTTGTGTCTTCTTCAATTTCTTTCACAAATGTTTTATAATTTTTTGTAGAGATCTTTCACTTCCTTGGTTAAATTTATTCCTAAGTATTTCATTTTATTGATAGCGATTGTGACTGGGGTTAATCTCTTGATTTCTTCTTCAGATATTTTGTTACAGTTATATAAGAGTACTACTGTTTTTGTACCCTGCCATGTTACTAAATTCATGTACTAGTTCTAGCATTTTTTTGGTGGAGCCTTTAGGGTTTTCTATGTATATCATCATGTAATCAGCAAATGGAAACAGTTTGACACTCTCCTTTCCAATTTTGATGCCCTTTATTGTTTTCTCTTGCCTTATTGCATTGGCTAGAACTTCCAATAATATGCTGAATAAGAGTGGAAAAAGTGGGCATACTTGTCTTATTCCAGTTCTTCAAGGAAAACCTTTGGCTTTTGTACTTTCAGAATGATGTTAGCTGTGGAATTATCATACATAGCCTTTACTGTGTTGGGGTACATTCCTTCTATACCAAATAAGATGAATGTTTTTATCATGAAGTGGTGTTGGACTTTATCAAATGCTTTTTCCTCATGTATTGAAATGATCAGATTTTTTTCCTTCATTCTGTAGATGTGATGTATCACATTTATTGATTTGCATGTTAAACCATTCTTGCATTCCTGGGATAAACCCCATTTCATCACAGTGAATTATCTTTTTAGTGTGTTGTTGGATTCCTTTTACAAGTATTTTGTTGAGGATTTTCATATATGTTCATAGCAGATATTGGGCTTAGCATTTTTTTTGCTGTTGTTATATCTTTTTCCACTTTTCTTATGAGGGTAATGCTTGTTTCATAGAATAAGTTTGGAAGTATTCCCTCTTTTTCAACTTCTTGAAAGGTTTTTGGAAATGTTGGTATTAGTTTTTATTTAAATATTTGATTGAATTTGGCAGTGAAGCCATCTGGTCCTGGGGTTTTCTTTGTTGGGAGACTTTTTATTACTGCTTCAATATCATTACTTGTTCTTTATCTGCTTATATTTTCTAATTCTTAATAAATCAAACCTGATAATTTGTATGTGTCCAGGAGTTTATCCACGTCTTCTTGATTTTCTAGTTTGTTAGCTATAGTTCTTCATAATAATCTCTTGTAACCCTTTGTATTTGTGTGGTATCAATTTTAATGCCTCCTTTTTCATTTCTGATTTTATTTATTTGAGTCTTCTTTCTTTCTTTGTTAGTCTAGCTAAAGGTTTATTGATTTTATTTACCATTTCAACAAACAATTCTTTGTTTCAATCATCTTTTTATTGTTTTTAATGTCTTTTTCATTAATTTCTGCTCTGATCTTTGTTATTTCTCTCCTACAAATTGTGAGTTTTATTTGTTCTAGTTTTTGCAGTTTCTTGGGGTGTAACATTAGGTTGTTTATTTGACATCTTTCTACTTTTTTGATATAGGCATTTATTGCTATAAACTTCCCTCTTACAACTGCTTTTGCTATATCCAAATAGGTTCTAGTATGTTTTCTTTTCGTTTTCACTAGTCTTCAGAAATGTTTTAATTTACTTTATGATTTCTTCATTGACCCATTCATTGTTTAGGGGCATCTTGCTTAATTTCCATGTATTTGTATAGTTTTGAATGTCTCTTCTGTTACTGATATTTAGTTCTATTCTGTTCTGATAGGGTAAAATAGGTAATATGATTTTACTTTTTTTTTAAATCTCAAGACTTGCTTTGTAACCAGATATATGGTCTATTCTAGAGAATATTCCATGTGCTGCCAAGAAGAATGTGTATTTTCTGCAGCTATTGGATGGAATATTCTGTAAGTGTTCATTAGGTCCAATTGGTCTAGCGTGGATATTAAAGCTCATGGTTCTTGGTTAATTTTCTGTCTGGATAATCTGTCCTTTGCTGAAAGTGGCATGCTAAAGTCCCCAATTACTATTGTGGTGGAGACTATTTATCCTACTATGTCTAATAGTATTATTATTAGGATTATATATATGGGTGCTCTGATGTTGGGTGCATATATATTTAGAATTGTTATATCTTCTTGTTAACTTGATTCCTTTTCATTATATAATGACCTTTCTCATCTTTTTTTTATCTTCCTAAACTTGAAGTCAATTTTGTCTGATATGAGTATAGCTACTCTTGCTCTTTTTTGTGTTCTGCTTACATGAAATATCTTTTTTCACCCCTTTACTTTCAGTTAATATGTGTCTTTATATGTGAAGTGAGTTTCTTCCATGATTTAGTCCATTTTGTGTTGCTATAACAGAATACCAGAAATTGCAGAATAGCAGCATATTGTTTGCTCGTGTGTGTGTGTGTGTGTGTGTGTGTGTGTGTGTGTTTATGTGTGTATGTGGCCAATATAGGGATCCAAAATATTAACCTTGGTGTTTTAATATTTTGCTCTAACCAATTGAGATAACTGGCCACCCTGT
Organism: Galeopterus variegatus; assembly: GCF_000696425.1. Classification (NCBI taxonomy): domain Eukaryota; kingdom Metazoa; phylum Chordata; class Mammalia; order Dermoptera; family Cynocephalidae; genus Galeopterus; species Galeopterus variegatus. The sequence continues at coordinate 119,443 of NW_007727773.1, forward strand.
TCTTGTTTTTTAATTAATACAGTCACTCTGTATCTTTTAATTGGATAATTTAATTCATTCACATTTAGAATTATTATTGATACATAGGGACTTGTTACTGCCATTTTATCATTTTTTTGGTTGTTTTGTAGATCCTTTTTTAATTTTTTCAGTCTTACTGTCTTCTATAGTGATTATGTGATTTTTCTGCAGTAGTCTATTTTGACTTCTTGCTATTTATTTTTAGTATGTCTATACTATAATTACCATGAAGCTTACAAAGACAGGTTATAGTTATAACAGATTCTTTTAAACTAATAACAACTAAATTTTGATCACTAAGAAAAAAAACAAAGCCAACTCTGCTATATAGAAAAACAACTCCTGTTGTTTTCATTATGTTGTATTGACATCATTATCCCCCACTTTTTGAAATTTTGTTATTTCAAGTTATGTCTTTTAATACTGTCTATCTCTTAATCAGTTACTCTATTTGTTATTATCTGTTAGGTTTGTCCTTTACTAGAAGCTTTCTAATTTTATGTAATCCCACTTGTCTATTTTTGTTTTGTTGCTTGTGCTTTGATGTCATATCCAAGAAATCATTACCAAGTCCATTGTCATAAAGATTTTTCCCTTTTTCTCTAGTAGTTATACAATTTCAGGTGTTACATTTAAGACTTTAATCTGATTTTAGTTGATTTTGGTGTATGTTGTACCATAAAGTTTCAATTTTATTTTTTGCATGTGAACATCCAGTTTTCCCAATAGCATTAGTTGCAGAAATTATTCATTCCTAATTTTGAGTTGTTAGCACCCTTGTCAAAGATCAGTTGACCATAAATGAGTGGGTTTGTGTCTTTGCTCTCTGTTTCATTGGTCTGTGTTCTATATGCGTATTTATGTGAGTGCCATGGTGTTTTAATTACTGTAGTTGTATAATATATTTTGAAATAATGAAGTGTGATGCCTCAACCTTTGTTCTACTTTCTCAAGGTTGCTTTGGCTATTCAGGGTCTTTTGTGGTTCCATATGAATTTTAGGATCGATTTTTCTGTTTGTGTAAAAAATGTCATTTGAGATTTCATAGGAATTGCATTTAATCTGTAGATCGCTTTCAGTTACATGGACGTTTTGAAAATATTAAGTCTTCAGTCGATGAACATGGGATCCCTTCCCATTTATTTGTGAAAATACAGATTTTTAAATGGCATGTTTTTAAAATAAATTATTTTCTTAACTGATCCTATTTTTTGACTCTGGGCAAGACTGAGATTAAGAAAGGACTTTCTTGAGATTTGTTGAACACATAACCTAATGCATGGTATTGTGTCATGTATATACAATTGTAAAAATAGTGGTTTTTTTTCAATGACCTCAGTACCCTATTGAAAGTTTCTAAAGTTGTCCTTATACGGTATTTGTTTGACACTCTACTCCTGCTTTCTCCCCACAAATTAATTTGGTACTTGCCTTTCTAATTCCCTACAATTATAGAGACATATAGTTTGGCCAGCCTATTTTATAGAATCTATAGTTGAATTCTTTGGTAAAAACAGGTTAATAAATACTTATTCTTCATTTTTATTTTAAACAAACAAATTAATATCTCCTTCCCCTTATACTTGTTACATTTTATTCATAGCTTTCTCATTTTCTGACATATGACTAGTTTTATTTTTCTTTTCCATTTATACATTTCATAGCATCCCATACATAGAAGAGATGCTCAAGAAATCTTATTATTTTCTTGAAGGACAAATTTTAGTTAATGTGCACTCTAGGTCATTTTTGACCAACTACATACAACTTTAAGGGACAAAATATGGTTTAATGCTTACACTACATCTTTAGAAATTAATTCTCAGAAATATTTGTTTAAGAAAATGTTTTAATAGTATTTCCAAAGAGAAAAATACGATTAACAAAATTTATAATTTTTAAAAAATTAAACCAGCTTAATTGAACCAAATTTTCTGTTAAGTTTTACTAATCTTACTAAATTAATATGTAGTTTCTTTAATATAACACTAGATACAGAAGTCATCAATGTACTGGTTCACAATTTTTCTAGACATAATGTCTGTGAGAGTAGTGGGTGAATGATTAACATACTAAATATATAGAGTCAAGAAGATTCATTTGTTGTCAAACTGTCATCAAAAGGCATAATTGGAGTTGTAATTTACCTTCACATTGACAAGTGCTATCAAGATAATATATTAAATTGAGAAATATAATTCACAGGTTGCAAATAGATACACTCTGAAGTATAAACCCTGAAAATTTTACTCTGTGTTGATAAGAAAAAAGAATCAACTTAATTTAATAATTGGCATACTATAAATGTATGAAAATGCATTATGGAATTTATTTAGTCCATACCATATATTATTAAATAAATACTCTCAAGGAATCATTCATTGTGTATGATGTGTAGTCTGCATATGAGTTACCTAGGCAGACAAAGGGAGCATTGGCTATATTCCAAAAATATGATATATGGGATGATTTTGTCCATGTAATCAGGAGAAAATACTGAAAGAGGATAGAAATAGTTGCTTTTATTTTGCAAGCATGTTCTGTCAATTAGTATGATAGGAAGCCCCATCTTGTGTTAGGGTCATATACTATTGCTGTTAATTTTACTGGTTATTTCTACCACTAAATTTTATGGCCAAATGAGTTACTATTTTTATTTAAACAGTACAGGATGAGATAATACCTTGCGCTGATGACTCCAAACCAGAGTCAACAGATTTAAATTGTATTTTTCATCACTTATTGCAGCAGATTTCCATGAATGAAGTAGATCAAACTTCAGTTAAACTGATGTAGGAACATAAAGCATATGTATAACAACATTTAATGGCAGGCACAAAAATGATTGTAGGGAGGCAATCCCCTTTAAGATATATTTTACTGCTGCAAATGGATCTATATCACAGACTCAGTTTAAAACCAATGTTCTTTCTGAACCTTTATGTCCACTTCATGGGCCAGTCATTTCAAACTATTGACAATAGTTTTCAAAATGTTTGTTGCCCTGGTTTTAGTGAAAACTGTGATATAATGAGATGATGGGGATACCTCAAACTTTAGTCTTTCCTTAGACACTTTCTACTTTCCCGAAGACATGTGATACAGTCCACAATAAGAAAGCCAAGTGATATGTGTTGATTTATTTCTTTGAACCATGATTCCACCTTTAAGGGAAAGAGACAAGGGAGAAAAAGAAAATATATGTCACTGAGTGAATGCCTTAGAGACGATGTTCCTAAATTTCCTTGGAAGAATGATGTGTTAATTAATTGTCAGCCTCCATTTCCTAGATCTTCACTGAGCAGCATAAGTGGTGGTGGGGAGGGTTTGGGATGAGAGCAGATACTCCAGTCCTATTGATGTAAAACAAACAACCTTAAGTTAGTGATGTAAAATTGAGGTACTCATGTTTGCCCTGCTGTGCCCCACTATGTTGTAATCAAGACCCTGACCCGATGTCATACAGACACTGCAGTTCACACACAATGCTGTAACAGAATTTTCTATTCTGCTTCTCTCTTCCTGTAATTTTCCACCCTGAGACAGAGTGATAATCACATAAGAGAATAAGATCACTCCTCTTGCCTCCTTGCAAAAACCCAGAAATGCAAAGACATAAAAATAACAGCCCTGCTGTATTCAGGGCTCAGCCTTTGGACAGAAGTCCGCAGAGCTGATGCTGGCATATCAATCAACTCTGTTTCCTTTTTTAAGCCTCAGTATTTCCTGCCTCTCCCTGCGAGTTCACAGTAACTCACTGCAACAAAATAACAATCAATTTGTTATGCATGCAGATTCTGTGGCTCAGAAACTCAAGACAGTGCTAAATGGAATGGCTTGCTGTCTCTGCTGCACATATTTTGGGTCTCAGCTGAGAGAATTGAAGGAGCTTGAGAGAATTCAATTAGCTAGAGATCATGTGAACATTTGGGAGCGGAATTTATCTGGGCAATGTTTTACTTACATATCTGGTAAATGGGCTGTGATGACATGAAGGCTAGTCTCAGCCAGGTCTGTCATCCAGCATGCCTGCTCATGGCCTTTCCCTGTGGCTTGGGCTCCTCACATTGTGGCACCTGGGTTCCGAAAGGGAGCATCTCCAAAGTTCTGAAAGAATCAGAAAGACTGCTTAGCATTTTATGACCTCGTTCCAGAAGTTACATAGTGTCAGTCACACTGTATTGAATTGATCAAAGCATCCATTAGCTCCATCAGATTCAAGGGAGAAGATATAAACCCTGCCTCTCAGTAATGTATGACTTTCTAAACTAATACAGAGGATGAGGATGATTGAGAAACATGGGATTAGGTATTAATTCAGAAATTTGAGTAAAAACTGATGTCCAGATTAGCGTAATAACAAAAAAGCAAGTTTTAAGCATGGAAAAATAATGAATTATTAGTGTATAGAAAAAAGTTTGCCTTGGCTGGGTAGATTTGTAAAAAGAGTATAATACAAGATAAGCATCAGAAAGTAGAGTGGGTTAGAAGTAGGATGCACAAATTAAAACTTAGAGA
>NW_007727773.1:124988-125684 GCF_000696425.1 Galeopterus variegatus
AAGATAAGCATCAGAAAGTAGAGTGGGTTAGAAGTAGGATGCACAAATTAAAACTTAGAGATAGGGCCTGTGAATAATGAATGGACAGACAAAACGGAAAGAGAGAAATGTACAAAGGGTCAGGAAAAGTGTATTTAGGAGCCAAGGTCCAGATAAATTATTTCAGAAATGCATGTGTTGGTCTGACATACATGAATATATATTTAGAGTGCTCATCATATACATTAAAGACAATTGTGCAATTGATGACTTTGATAACATGTCTATGGAGACATATATATGTATAAAATCTCTGGTGCAGAATCAAGGGTACAATTGCTACATTCCTGGGAGACAGTGTGTTGCAGAGGTGGGACTATACTATTACAACATTAAACAGCAAAGGTAAATAAGGTGAACATTAATTATTTATTCCTTAGAGGAAATATTTATGTAGCAGGTCCCCTAGATATTGGGTCATGTTGGTAACTCTCTATTTCATTCATAAATAATATTGAGTGGCTATTAATTGCAAAGCATTACGAAAGGATCTAGCAAAGATAACAAGAAGATCAAATACAGCCACTTTCAGCCAGGTATGTTCAGCTTACACACATGCAGTTTACAATTTAGTAACATTAAGAAAAAAAGTGTACACACATTTAAACTTTTTGATAAATACCTAATGCATCATTATGATTAGGCTATTTACTATTT
>NW_007727773.1:125979-128476 GCF_000696425.1 Galeopterus variegatus
TTTTCATAAAAATCATAGTGTATGTGGAAAGCATTTCCAGAATTGTGAAGTAAAAAACCTCCAAGCATCTTATTCTCAATAAAAACAACAAGAACACTGGCAAAATTTTCAAAAACAACTTTTTAAAATTCTGGACATTAGCCAATGACTTGCGACAATAAAGGAGTGTTTGTTCGATAAAACAGGTTAATCTCAGTAAGAATACTAACAATAGTGAGCTATGTGACATTTTATCTTGTCTTATTCCCATCATTTTCTTTCTAGTCCTTCAGTAGATTTAAAAATCAGCATCCTCATAACTATGGTAGCAATGAATCAGCAGCTTGGCCGACCCTGGAGAGGGACAGTGTCAATTGGGGGCTTTTTGAAAAGTCCTATTCTCAAATAATCGTCACTATGTCACATGTCCGAAGGCTCATTGAACAAGCCTGATTCACAGGGCTTATATTTATTTGACCTGGACCAGAACCCCTTCAGTGGTAAAAGGCCTATCCTTAGGGTGCGTGTCAAAAAATCAGTCGTGATTGTTTACCTTCACCATTGCCTGAGGTGGCATTGTTAATTGGGGTAAACAAGAGATTGACTGAAAAACATGAAAGGAAAATCTGAGGGAAAGGAATGCCAATAGAGGTTTTGAAAATTTCAACATGTTCCTGGGAATCTAAAAGGCTAAGCATGTGGGTAGGGCTGTGTGAATTCCCAAGAAAGGCACGAAAAGATCCTCATCTCTCAACTCTGTCTGACCTTGAGACACTGTGTAATCAAGAAGTGAAAGGAGAGGCAGAGTTGTGTACTGGAGGAACATCAAAGGTGTTCCTCAATACACATGTCAATCCCTTCAGCTAAGTGTGGGAGACTTACTGGTTCAGGGCATTCAAGGAAATCCCTTTCTAAACATTACCTGATCACTAAGCAAACTAATCTGAGACTCAATTAGCTGCACACAACACAGAAAACATATTTTAGGGCATTAGTTCAGGAAAGTCACTAAACAAACAAAGAATAACAACTGCTACAACAAAGAGCGACAATAAACCCTAGAGACGAGAACTATCTGATATCCCCAACTGACACATTATAATATTTAAAATGTCTAGTATACAACAAAAATTATGAGACATGCAAGGAAATAGAAAATATTGCCCTGTTTGTATGCAGGAAACAGGCAATAGTAGCTGTACTTGAGAGGCCCCAGAATTTGGACGTCAAAGACAAATATTTTAAAGAAGATATTATAAATATGTTCAAGAACTCAAGGAAAATGTGTCTAAAGATTTAAAGGAAAGCCTAACAAAATAATAATATCAATAAAGAGAAAATATGAAGAAATTTTGGAGTTGAAAACTCCAAAAACTGACATGAAAATGCACTGGAGGGGTTCAACAGTAAATTTCAAATGGCAAAAAGAAACAATCAACAAACTTGAAGACAGATCGATTTAAATGATCCTGTCCGAAGAAAAGAAAGGAGAATGAAGAAAAATGAACAGAGCCTGAGACAAATAAGGCACTAGCAAGTACATATAGAAACTTAGAGATTACCAACAGTTTAACAAACATGAACTCATTTAATTTAAAACCCAAAATCACCTTGTGAATTTGGTATGATTATTTCTATTTTATAGTTGGGGAAACTGATGTTCATAGAGCATATCTGATGACTCGAGGTCACTCTGCTTCCAATATAAGAGAAATAGACTAGGAATCTGGGGCTTCTCTCTTTCAGATCCAACTTATTACACTGTGTGCCTCAGTGGGTGTTGGCTTCGTTTTATTTAACTGAATTTTGTAAGTCATAAGGTGCATAGGTAGGCTAAAATCCCCCATCAGAATCATATCTGTATGGCAATTTACACATTAAAAGTGTTTTGCATTTGTATTTTTAGCCAGTCCTCAACATCTAAATATTGGCATTAACGTTGTCTTGCTTTTTCTTATATTAATACTAAAATTTTCCAGATGAAGGCGCTGAGGTTCAAAAAGATTCCGTGAATTGCCCAAAGGATAATTTGGGACTTCAACTTAGATCACTTGAATTACAAGCCTATGCCCGGTCCACTATACTACATTACCCCTGTATAATCACATTGTCAGAAATGTCTTTCTAAATTCTGTAAGGTCCTCGGGAAATTATGGTGTTATGCTTGCAAAGTTACATGAGTACTAATTGTATAAGCAGTATAATTTATTATTTTCAACATCATTGTTATTTTTAGTTGTTGTATAGTCTCTGCAAAGGTATTGTAATTAAGCCATAAAATCTAAAAACCTGATGCTGTAAATTCAGACAGGGAGGTAAAGCTGGGTTTATATTTACCTTTGGTTATTATTGTAAGCATTTATTAATATGAATTTCATTAATTTATACTTTATAATAATTCAGTTAGAGCATTTGCTAAACTATAATAAAATAGCTTGAATTTTGACTTATCTATACTAAAGGGGTTTGGTAGAAAAATTAATACTTGCCCAGAAAATGTTGAAATGACTGAAAAGAA
>NW_007727773.1:129819-130717 GCF_000696425.1 Galeopterus variegatus
TACCTTTGTTCAAGTTCTAAAACTGCCACTTAAGAATTGTGTGGTTTTCTTCAAATTAGCTTTGTGGAACTTCTATTTTCTTTTTTGCAAGAATGTTGACTATAATACCTATATTCCCCAATTCTGTGAGGTTGCTGTGAAGATTGAATAATGCCAATGTGTTTTGAAAGTGGTAAGTTGCTCTATAAATATAAGGTATAAATTAGTTTAAGGAATATTCTACTGGACTAATTTGACCTAGAAAAAAAATCCGAGTTTGGTGATTTTAAACAAACTGAGAAAGATCACTTCATTTTCCCCACAGTAGCTGAAAGTTCAGTGTCCTGCCCGAATGGAAAATCTGTCAGGTACGGGATTCTGACCAAGAGGGCTAGAAAAATTCATGATGCAATGGCACTGAAAATAGTAGAGCCGGAGGCAACAGCATGGTTCTATTAATTGGCAGCCTGCAGGACACTAAAAATGTACAGCAGCACTGGAGAGGCAATTGTCAATATGTAAGATTCCCAAGAACAGTGTTTTCCCATCATTACAATATTAGAGTTTACACATGATGTCATCTTAAATTAACTTTCATATCTGTGGCTTAAAGTAAATTTATTTGATCCCTTTTTTTNTAAAGGGGTTTGGTAGAAAAATTAATACTTGCCCAGAAAATGTTGAAATGACTGAAAAGAACATAATGACCATGTTCAGGTGTCCACGCACTCTAGAAATCATTTACATACAAGCAATTGATGAGCTAATTTCAACTTATTCTTATCTATTCATTGAAGCTAGTCAGCTTCAGAACACTAGTGCTTTGTTAGTAGAATTCCAATTTCAGTACATAAAAGAGTATTGAAAATACATTTCAAGAAAAATAAAACAATCTATAATTTAGATCTGTCACTAAGGG
>NW_007727773.1:132853-139537 GCF_000696425.1 Galeopterus variegatus
CTAAGTACTACTGTTCATTAAATCAGAGTTATAAATAGTGCTTTGTATTATTTGTACTTTAATCAGGTGAGAGTTTTTTTTTCCATTTAATTTTGCACAATTGGTATGTTCCTATGTTGATTGTGTTTCTCATTGCTTTAATGGCCCATCCCTAGAAAAAACATGAAGATATGGAGATATCCTCTCCAACAATTTCTAGGACCTTTTTTTCTTCTTTTTCTCTTGCTTTCTTTTGTCAGTCCTTCCTCTCTCATATATGCCTCCCACATTAGAACATGGTGGACAGGCCTCTTCCAGGATCAGTGCTAGTGTTGTGACTGTGAGAGCCGTCATTTTCTTTGTCTACAACTTGTTAAACTTCAGTGATTTAAGAAAAGTCTTCCTGTCTTAACTCCCCTGATTTCAGCAAATATATTTCCAGTGCCCTTATTATTTCTGTTCCTAATTGTTAATAATAACAACAGTAATTATAAGCATCTAGGCAGTAAAAACTGTAGAAGATGCTATTTAACTAAGAAGGCTTCCTATGGTCATTGCAGGAAAATTTAATTTTTTTTTGTTCTATTTTCACTGTAAGAGATAGATTTAAGGATTTATGGCTAAATACAGTGAGAATCAATATGTTGAGATGAGATATCATCTGTATTAGTCCATTTCTGTTGCTTATAACTAAATACATGGAACTGGGTGACTTATAAAGAAAACAAAATTTATTACTTACAGTTTCTGAGGCTGGGAATTCCAAAGTCTGGGGAACACAACTGGTGAAGATCTTGGTGGTGGTGACAGTGATGGTAGGGTACCACACTACAAACACACAGAGCATAGAGCAGAGAGAGCAAGAGAGAGAGAAACAGACTCTCCTCTTTCTACTTTTAAAGTCCTCAGATCCATGCCCCTGACCACCATTTTTAATTCATTTACTATGGCATGGTCCTACAATGTAATGACCTCTTCAAGGCCCCACCTTTCAGTTACCATAATAGGATTTCCCACCCTCTTAACAGTCATAGTGGAGGTGTCAAGTTTCTGATGCATAAAACTTGGGGGACACAATTCAAGCATCTGTGAGTTTTGGGGGGACATAATTCAATCTACTACATCATCTCACCCCAGTTAGATTCGCTATTATTAAAAAGACAGAGAATAATAAATGTTGGAGAGGATGTGGAGAAAGGGAAACACTTCTGCACTGTTTGTGAGACTCTAAATTGGTGCACCCATTATGGAAAACAGTATGGAGGTTGCTCAAACTGATAGAACTACCATATGATCTTGCAATCCCACTAGTGGATATATACGCAAAGGGGATGGAAATCATCATGTTGAAGGGATGCTTGTATTCCCATGTTTATCGTAGCTGTATTTATAATAGCCAGGAGTTGGAATCAACCTAAATGTCCATTGATGGATGATTGGATAAGGAAAATGTGGTATATATACACAATGAAATACTACTCAGCCATGAAAAAGAGTGAAATTCTGCCATTTACAGTGACATGGATGAACTTAGAGAAAATCATGTTAAGGGAAATAAGCCAGGCACAGAAAGAGAAACACTGCATGTCTTCATTCATAAATGGAAGCTAAGAAGGAAGGAAGGAAGGAAGGAAGGAAGGAAGGAAGGAAGGAAGGAAGGAAGAGAGGGAGGGAAGGAGGGAGGGAGGGAAGGAAAGAAAGAAGGAAGGAAGGAAAGAAAGAAAACAATCACAATAATGTGTTGAACTTTCAGAAGTAATGAACAGAACTGTGGTTGCTAGTGGTATGAAAGGGGTGGGTTAGGGAGAAACTGGGTAATGGACACGAAGAATAATTATGTTTTGTCTTGATGAATATGCTAATAATCCCGATTTGTTATAATATATTATGCACAAATACTGATAGTCAACTCTGGTACCCCAAAATGTGTATAATCAATTATGTTTCAATTAAAGAAAAACGTGAAAAAAAAAGAATTATGCTGGACATGATAAAACTATTACACATCAGCCATTATTATTGCTATTATGTTGTTCACATTGTATCATGTCACTTAAAAGAAATTACTTATAGGAAACACTACTTAACTGTCTCATATTTACTACATATATTCTGTTCAAATATATATATATGTAGTATACATGTTAAACATATATAGCCAAAGTCATACATAAATAATCATCAATATTCTCCTAAATATTTTGATCATTTTCTCAATTTTCTCAGTGTAATTGGTAATAGGTTGAATTGAAGAGAAAAGAAGCAAGTCAAGAAATATACTGAACAACATATTATGTGAATAGGCACTTCTAAAGCTACCACAATCTTTCTTTTTCAATAATTGTAGGAAAGGAAAAATGGTTCTTTTCCACTATATTCTTAGTCATCACATATTACTGAAGTCTTTCTCTACATGGTCTGTCCTGTAGTCCTCGAAAGCATTGAAGCATTAAAGGGGGGTGGGGGGGTGAAGGGACAGCAAATATAGCAAGAATTATATTTTTAAAAAATAATCATAAAAAAATGTATAAACCTATATCTATTTATGTTTGTTTGGGAAATAATAACCCTGTATTCTTGGCCAGTAAATTTCACAACTTCCTTTTGGGAATTCTATTTTTCCGATATTCTGAAGTGTATTGCTAAAGTATAGCTTAAAATATGTAAACTATTTATTCAAATATAATCTTATGAGAATAATTTATATCACTGTTTAGGGTAAATTGTAATGATATGGATATCGTTTCTGTGACTGCCTTTCCAATGATTTGAAAGAACTGTAAAGAGCTCTTCCTCAATGTCAGAAATGTCTGTGTCTGGATTCCATGAGCACCATCTACTTATCTGTGTGACTGGCGGAAAATTCATTTCTCTGAGCCCCTTTTCCTTTTCTGTAAAATGAAGATTATAATCCTTTTCCCCTCAAAAAGGAGCAATTGGAGAAATAAAAGACAAAATGCATCACTTAGCTCTGCTCTCCAAAGAGAATAGTTGACGAAAGACCCCAGCTGCTACCCCTGTGAATTCACAGTGTTTGTGTGAGGATGTGATTCCTGCAGGCTGCTCCAGACAATGCTGCAGAATGACAAGGGTTCAAGTGAAAGGAAGCCCATTCCTGGGAGAAAACTTTTTCAGTGAAAACTTTTGCCAGGAGACTTCCACAGGCCCGATCAGAATTTTCCTAGAACTTTGCTGCAGTTCAAGATCCTTCATACCAAAACTTCCTTCCTTTTCTCTTTCCCTCATCAAGGTCCAGTCTATACCACATTCTGAAAAACTTTCCAACTTCCCTCATTCTGTTCCCCACCTTGCCCTTCTATTCTTCTCAGACTGTTGCCATAACAAATCTGTTACCCTTAATAATCTCTTGGCATCTGCTTCTGGGCAAACCCAAACTAACATATCATATGAAATCGTGTAACTTGGCTCCTGACACACAGTGTTTTATAAATACGTTTTTAATATCCTTGTAGAAAAAGATACCCCAGGATAGAAAAAGTTCTATAAAGACATTGTGTGAAGTTCATGTACAGGACATTTATTATCTCCTATAAATTTTATATTGTTGTATACAGAATCTAAAAAATAGATTTCATTTACCTTACATTGCAGCAAAATCATTCATATACTGTATTTTATTCCTATATTTAGATTTTTTTGGTCGACATCTTCTCCAGCCACTCTTTATTTTCTCCTATTTGTGTATGCACATTTCAATGAGTTTGAATATATTTTTTACCTAAAATAATGAATTAAGAAATTCAGAACTTAGCCTTATTTGGTATTCTGTCTNGGGGTGAAGGGACAGCAAATATAGCAAGAATTATATTTTTAAAAAATAATCATAAAAAAATATGTATAAACCTATATTTACTTATGTTTATTTGGGAAATAATAACCCTATATTCTTGGCCAGTAAATTTCACAACTTCCTTTTGGGAATTCTATTATTCCGATATTCTGAAGTGTATTGCTAAAGTATAGCTTAAAATATGTAAACTATTTATTCAAATATAATCTTATGAGAATAATTTATAACACTGTTTAGGGTAAATTGTAATGATATGGATATCGTTTCTGTGACTGCCTTTCCGATGATTTGAAAGAACTGTAAAGAGCTCTTCCTCAGTGGTCAGAAATGTCTGTGTCTGGATTCCATGAGCACCATCTACTTATCTGTGTGACTGGAGGAAAATTAATTCCTCTGTGCCCCTTTTCCTTTTCTGTAAAATGAAGATTATAATCCTTTTCCCCTCAAAAAGCAGCAACTGGGGGAAATAAAAGACAAAATGCATCACTTAGCTCTGCTCTCCAAAGAGAATAGTTGACGAAAGACCCCAGCTGCTACCCTGTGAATTCACACAGTGTTTGTGTGAGGACGTGCTTCCTGCAGGCTGCTCCAGACAATGCTGCAGAATGACAAGGGTTCAAGTGAAAGGAAGCCCATTCCTGGGAGAAAACTTTTTCAGTGAAAACTTTTGCCAGGAGACTTCCACAGGCCCGATCAGAATTTTCATAGAACTTTGCTGCAGTTCAAGATCCTTCATACCAAGACTTCCTTCCTTTTCTCTTTCCTTCATCAAGGTCCAGTCTATACCACATTCTGAAAAACTTTCCAACTTCCCTCATTCTGTTCCCCACCTTGCCCTTCTATTCTTCTCAGACGGTTGCCATAACAAATCTGTTACCCTTAATAATGTCTTGGCATCTGCTTCTGGGCAAACCCAAACTAACACATCATATGAAATTGTGTAACTTGGCTCCTGACACACAGTGTTTTATAAATACGTTTTTAATATCCTTGTAGAAAAAGATACCCCAGGATAGAAAAAGTTCTATAAAGAAATTGTGTGAAGTTCATGTACAGGACATTTATTATCTCCTATAAATTTTATATTGTTGTATACAGAACCTAAAAAATAGATTTCATTTACCTTACATTGTAGCAAAATCATTCATATACTGTATTTTATTCCTATATTTAGATTTTTTTGGTCGACATCTTCTCCAGCCACTCTTTACTTTCTCCTATTTGTGTATGCACATTTCAATGAGTTTGAATATATTTTTTACCTAAAATAATGAATTAAGAAATTCAGAACTTAGCCTTATTTGGTATTCTGTCTAGGTGATTTTAAAAGTATGAGAATCACATGAAAGGGACATATGAGGAGGAAGAAAAGGAAACAGTCACTGAAGGAATTTGAGTTAAAAACAAATGGCAAAGGCTAAGCAGATTATACTTTTTTTATGGAGCAATATTCTGTGAGTGTGTGTGTATGTCAGAGTGTGGTAAGAAGGAAGAATGGAAAAAAGTAGAAAAGAATGAGGAAGGAAGATCAGAGCATAAACACTCACAAGAATAGGAGAATATTTCATTTCTCCAAAAGATGATCCAGCTTTCTCTCGGTTCACATCTTTTCTCATCTCTTCCCTACGCATACATCACACTGGAAAAATGAAGTTTCGCCATGTTTTCCCTGAGACTCCTGGATAGCCACATTTGATTCTGGAGTTACAGTTGTTTGAAAAAAAAAAAATACACACTTACACTGTAGTATTTAATTCTACAAACTTTATTCAGCATTGTTATATCTCAGGAACTGTTTAAAGGATTCAAAAAGAAATGTAATGTTTCCTGCTTTCCAGAGGCTCTGATATGAAGTACAAGCATTAAAAAGTAGTATACTATACTGTGCTAACTGTTTTATTTGAGGTCTGTTCAAGGTGCTCTGGAAAGATCAAAGGACTTGCTTTGCTCTGCCTTTGGAAATGGAAATGCTTTACAAAAAGATGAAATTTCAATCTTTACAAGAAGATGAAATTAAAACCTTAATACTATCATGTTAGTAGTTAGGACATGGATTTAGTCAGTTAGTCTTGTAAATTTATTTTTAGTTACTGAAACTTCCACAATTTTGAGCAGGTTTCTTTCTAAGCAAGGTTGTAAATTCCTTTTCATCTCTTGAACAACAGATTTCTTTTTCTCAGTACTAAAGCCAAGTTTCTATTACTGAAAAAATTACACTCTTTTAGGACTTTCACATGGGTAGTCATAGCCTGAAAACATGAAGCATAAAAGAAGCCTTCTTCAATCTAGAAAGGGAAAGCACAGACCAACTGTAGCCTCACCACGTGGAATTGTTTCACAGTGAATCAGGAAACTCAAACCCTTTAAAATAAGTCATAAGATGTCCTTCAAAACTTTTTATCATTATAGATTTCCTATTAGTAATTTCATAACTTCTAAAGAAATAAAGCATATTACTGGCAAGAAAAAAATCAGGGAAATCTTGTCTCTTTTTATTATATTGAGGATTTTTTTTTTCAGGTTGTACTTTTAGTAAATACGTGAAATGTTTCAATACTAAATGGACTGCGATGAATTTGTTTTAACAATGTGCTTTTGTTTTGGCTGATGTAGGGCAATGATTTCAAACTAAAAGGTGTGAGAAAAAAATTGGTAGTGTGAAAAAAATTTTTTTTTGGCATGAAATTTTTAAGTTTCGCTCTTCTCCCCAAAAGAAAGAATGTCCTTCTACCACCTGGAGTTTCAGAGGCCATGTATTTGTTGTGATTTATATCTATTGGTTCTCGGGCACATTGATTTGCCTTATCCTATTCCTGGAATATCTGGGATGTGTACTAGGCAACGTGTTTTAGTAAATACTTGTTGGGCCATGTTGCGGCGCAATCAAATCATAA
>NW_007727773.1:143469-145110 GCF_000696425.1 Galeopterus variegatus
CCCGGCTGGACCGGGGTCTCTTCCCGCTCGGTTTTGTCGGCCTCTGGCTCGGGGAGGCCCGGCAAATACTTGTAGACATAATTTGGGGATAAAATATTAGACTCTCTCAGAGAGAGTTGTCTTTTGCTTCTACAGCTACGTGAGGCACCAGCAATTTAAAATCATCCTTAAAGAATTTAATACATTGAAATTTTCTGGACCACTGAAATGATTTGAAGCCAGAATTTAGTGTCTGAAAGGGCTATTTCAATTTTGATTCAACCTTACTCCTGGGGAGCAGCTGTTCAATGCAGAGAACTAAGTATAATTAGGTATAAGCAGAAGATTGTTTGCTAGATTACCAACTTTTGCATGATCCTGGACTCCAACTTTTGCTTTTCTTTTCAAGGCTCCCAAAATTGCATCTCCACGTTAGTTCGGAGCAAAAGCAACTTCAAAACTTGGACTCACCTCTCTGGATTTTTGTCTTCTCCTGAGTTTTGGCGTGTGTGTGTGTGTGTGTGTGTGTTATGTACCTATGACATATGAGTATATACATAATTTATATATAGTTATATTTAACCATATACATAATTTAATATGTATTTTATATATATACAGATATATATATGAGGAATCTTCAAACAGTTCATAGAAAGAGGCATATTATCTTTTAATTTCTTCATGACCCTTTTGAAGTACTCTTGTAAATGAATGTTTTCACACACTTTAATAGCATTTTTAGTCTTTTAGGAGGAGGATTGCTCTGAATTACTTGGGCAGTCATTACTGATTCCCTTGAAAGTTTTTTAAGGGTATATTTTAATAATACTCAGAAGAAGAATTTGGCAAGTACCTTTATAAGTAGCACCCAAAATAGTTATAGAACACTTTTTTCCACTTAAAAAACTTCAAATATTTTTAATTTGACTGTAACTGATTTGCCTACATAAATCATTTATGGTTATAATCAAAGGAATTTGCATTTGGGGGAGTAATTGCTGCATAGACCTAGGAGTGTCACCTTAACAGTTTTCAAGGTGTTGAAACAATATATAAACTATTTAATGCATAAGAAAATAATAACATTTCCAATGATATGAATAGATGACTTGACTTACTGAAGAGACCTTGAGCCTTCAGACTTTGACTTTTTTCCTAAGAAAAAAATAACGAGTGGAAATAAAATATTTTCAAAAATAGAACAAAGTTTTAAACAAAAGGAATGCAAATTGAAGACTTGTTAAAAGCTCTTTGTTCTTTGCACTTCTGACAGGCATGTGCTGTATGAAGAAAGTCATGGATAAATAAGTTTCAAGTTCAAAGAATATAGGATTTTACGGTGTTCTTAAAATTATAAAATCAAGTCTGAACTAATTGTGAAAAATAGGACATACTCATAATGTCAAAATGTTTGCTGCTAATTACTAAGAAATATCTATTACATGCCTTTTCACTTATCCTTCCTTGTGATGAGCAAAGAAAAAATAAACATCAATAATAGGATCCATAATACGAAGCATTTACTAAAGGGACTTTGTTCAAAGGTTATTTTAAGGTAGTCATAAAATAGTACTTTCATTTAAGAATAAATTTTATATTATTAAAACTCATAACTTCAGTTTCTTTAAAACATTTACTAAATATGATTATTCATTCATA
>NW_007727773.1:146504-147412 GCF_000696425.1 Galeopterus variegatus
TAGAACAAATATTTAGTTTTACTGTACTTAATAATTCAAATAATGTGTTAATAAACTTTTTCGATTATATCTTATGTACATGTGTAAAAGAGTATATATTTTAGAAGTAGACATACTGATGTTTTTTATGCAAATTTTCATTTTACAAGCAATTGCCAAATAGCACTTCAAATTGTTGTGCAGACTTACTCCATAGGTATTTAAGTGCACTCACATAAGGTATTGACTTTCATAGACTTTTTAGTTTTTTCAGAGGAAGACATCACATGCCTTTGATTGTCTGTTTCCAGCAAACCAGAGAGCCTTACTAATAGTATCAGTGAAAACAATTAACAATCATGGATAAAACAACAATAACAACAAAATTATTAATGTGTGAGGTCTGCTAAAATAGCTAGAAATCCTGACAACAAAAACAAAAAAATAAAAGAAAAAATAATCTGGACATTTATTTGGAGCACTGGAACCGTTTTTTATTTTTAACATATTTGCTTAACATCAATGAATGTGACTTTAACTTTTCACACACTAAGGACAAAGAAGACAGGGTAATTAAAGCTGGATCCTACTTAAGGTGGAAAGTCTAGTAGGAAAACATTTGCATAAAATTGGGATTCTAAAGGACCATGTGTTCAGCTAAGAATAAATTTAAATTAAATTACCACTTCATGAGGAAAGAACAATGATAGTTGCACATCTAGAACCATGGTTAGGAGGGCAAATATAGGGAGCTGTATATCTATATCTACATCTATATTCTTCTAAAAATTTATACTCATAGGAACACACAAATTAGTTATGTTAATTCACAGTCTCTTGGTATTATGAACACCTCAAGAACACCTAAATGCCAAGAGCATTTCAAAGTAATGTTTGCAGTAGCAAGCACAAACTAATTCTACTACTTT
>NW_007727773.1:148510-159122 GCF_000696425.1 Galeopterus variegatus
TCCGAACCCTTGGCGGGAGCGCCACCGCACTCCCAAGCGGCACACTCTCCAGTGCGCCACCAGGCCGGCCCTAGAATTATTTAAATACATGTAATTACAATTATGGAATGAAAGCAGATAATGGGGGTGGGGGGAATTTAATAAGATAGTGGCTGGGAATTTTCCAAAAGTAAGAAAAGCCAACAATTCTCAAATTCTAAACGCCCAATGAATTTATTTCAAGCCAGATATTTTTTTTTAAATTCTGCTTCATTCATAGTAATAAAATTGCAGCGAAGAATAGACAAAACAGCTCACCAGAAAAAAAGATTACTTAAAAATGACTTCTGGACTGATAACTAATGTCAGAGTAAAAATGGCCCTGGGTAAAGTTGAACAGGTCAGGAAAACTTTGCTTAATGCCATTTCAGTGGAAGAGAGAGATTGGAGTATAGTCTAAACTCAGTGTGCATGGAACGAAAGGCAGTACAATCGTTTAAAAGCTGAGGTGAAGGAAGATCACAGGCCATCTGTGCTTGCTGTACTCAAAGGAAAAGTAAACTTTCTCATATTTTCATGGCAGGAGGTAGTTTTCCAATGCAGAGCAAGTGTTGGCAAAAATTAGGCTCTATTCTCCCTCAGAACCAGAGAAGTAGCACTGCCCTTGGTTGATTAAGTTTCAAAGAGATTGTTTCCAAGTCCTTGAGAAAGACAGTCTTGGGTTGTAAAATTGGCAGGAGGCTTTTAGGGGCATCTCAAAAGGGACAGAGAAAAAAAATCACAAGTTTCTAAAAGTAAGTGCAGAAGCCTAGAGTTAGGAAGAAGCCTACCTAAAGTTGAGCCCAGCTGTGATGAATCTTTAGGTAGTCTTGATCACTAATTTCCATTCTGGATTAATACAAAACCAGAACTGTACATTTTTCTGAAGTTAAAAAAAGAAAATATCTTAATGAACCTGCATCATGGAAGAAAATTTTAAAAAGAAATAAAAACCTATGCCATCGTTAAATCCAAATATATTAAGAACTCGAGAAACCAAGTACATTAAGAAATTCTGTTCATCTATAGGTACCTTGACAAAAACCACAGACTGAGAAAAGATTTCTACCATGTATAATGGACAAAGAATTTCCTTTGTCATATACAAAGGATTCCAAAATATCTGTGGAATGAACTCAAACAGATCAAAGTAAAATGGCCAGAAGATGGGAATCAACTCTCTTAGAAAAGATAAGAATGGCCAATAAATATAGGAAAAGATGATCATCTTTAACAGAAATCTTAGAAATACAATTAAAACTACAGTGAGATAGTGGACCTAACGAAAGAGAGAAAAAAGTAAAATTTTGGACAATATCAAATATTAGCATCAATGTATACCCCAGTGCTGATGGGTACAATCTCTTTAGTAAGCAGTTTGGCATTAGTTTCTATAGTCGAAGATATTCATGGCCTAAAATCTAGCAGTTCCAATCTGCATGTATACTCTAGAGAAACCTTTTCATATGTACATCAGCAGATTTGTATGTTAATGTACTGGAAGAAACATTTATAAACATAACATGTTTTTCTGACGTAACTATAAAGAATAGGAGCAAGAAAAATTGTTCCCCAGAGCCCACGAAAGGATAGGTGTGCTGGATAAAATTAAACAAACAAACAAACAAACAAACAAACCCTCTAGGTAATATCTATAGTGATTTTTGAAAAATTTTAAATTTTAATCAAAGATTATATTATATTAACTACGTCAACCTTTAGTTCATATTGGTAATAGTCATATAGTTTAGAAAAATGTCACATTGGCTTATTTAAAATCTGCACCATATCTTTTTATTTTAAAGTGATGCTGAAAAATAAGTTGAATGAGTTGTAAAACAAAAAGCCATCAGTTTTTAACAGTAGAACTATTTATCCATATTTTGATTAGTCATAATCTTGAAATTGAGTAAAGGGAAAAACATACAAATAATTAACTTTTGAAGAAAGTATAGTGATTAGTAATTTATTACTAAAGTCTACATTTAGTGAGAAAATCATTCGTTGCCATAATGATAGAAGTTATATAGGTGGTAGTTCTAAAACTTGGTGAGTATATCAGGGTGGCTTCTAGAATAGATCTGAGCTAAATGTTTTACATGTGTCATATTTTATATTTATAAGGGTGTTGGGAATGAAGGAATTGCAGATTGCAGATGTGTATCCACTTCAGGAAATGTATCTGAATCTAAATTGCAGGCCACCTGTGGAATGGGGAAAGGTTCTAGGGTTGAGAGAATTAGGGACCAAGTGAAAAATCAGGAAATGTCTTTCCCTAGGTAGTCAGGAATGCAATCATTTTCCTTGGGTGAGAGAGAAGGAACTTAATAGGACATTAGGACAAGAGGGTTGCCACAAGCAGAGAAGCCACAGGCACCCTTAGACTGATGAGAAAGAACACTGCTCTGCAAGTTTCTCAGTAACCAGGGCCCCAACAAAGCAAAAAAACAAAACAAAAAAAACAAACAAACCAGCAATGTTGATTAGGAGGGAAAGGAGATTGTGTGTGCAGCTGGATTGCAGGTCATTTCAAGAAATAACAAAAAGAAAAAATAAAGGAATGGAGGGAGATAGGAAGGGAGAAAAACATTCAGATGGTCAGAGATCTCTGCAAAGGCAGTTCGAGGGCATATGTGAGCTGCCTTTATTTTAATGAAATAAGGATACAAGGGGCTGGAGGAGGCATCACATGCTTTTCTTGATAAAGATCAGTGGTGGATATGGTGAAGATGATGCTAATGGTAACATTTAATGAGTGATTCTTCTGGCCAATTGATAAGGCTTTACCTGATTTTTCTCTTTCAATTATTTAAACAACTGTAAGATAGGTACAATATCATTTACATTTTAAAGATAAGAAAATTAAAGTAAATATAAAATTGCTTGTCTAAGGACACACGATGATACAAGCTTGGGATGGAAAGCGATACCATATTGTGTGATTGCAGAGGCTAAACTTTTAGGCACCATACAATAAAAATGATTATTATAAGATCCATTCTCCCCTACCCACCTCCCTTTTTTTAAGAGGTTGTGGCCAGAGAAACATGAGATATAATCTGTGCAAAGGGTATGGACTGTGAGACAGATAAATCATTATTTTATTAGTTAAAAAATAGATAAGAGACTACTACCTAAATACATGCTGATAGAAATTTCTGAAGTACAAGCTGAGTAAATTCTGTCAAAGTACAGTCAGCCCTTCATATCCATGGGTTCTGCCTCTGTGGGTTGAAAATATTAGGAAAAAAATGTGTCTGTGCTGAACATGTGCAGACTTCTTTTTCTTGTCCTTATTCCCAAAACAATACAGTATAACAACTACTTACCTAGCATTTACCTTGTATTAGGTATGTTAAGTAATCTAGAGATAATTTAAAGTATACAGGGAAATGTGCACAAGTTATGTGCAAATACTACATGATTTCATATAAGGAACTTGAGCATGCATGGATTTTGGTATTTGTGGGAGGCTCTGGAACCAATCTCTTGCAGATACCGAGGGACGAGAGTATATGGTTACCTTCATAATTTTATAAACATCAACATTGATATTTCAGTTATATTACTCACTTTCTTAACGCATAAAACCCTTTTTGCTTTCTACGTGTCACACTGAATCCCAGCAATTTCCTTATGTCCAGAGCACAGCTCTCGGGACTGCTAATGTAAATAAATATGTGGGGGGAGGGGGGGTGGGGGGGTGTTAAAGACTCTTAAATTGCTCTGACCTTTTGAATGAATTTGTACCTTTTAAAAAAGAACCCGTGAAATCTGATAGAAAGGATTCCCGAAGTCGTTAAGTGAAGCAATTAATTTCACATCATTGCCCTACACAATAAATTATCAATAGTCCTCTCCCACAAATCCCCTGTCAGTATGAATGAAAGAGAGTTTTGCTACAAGCCTCCATTCTCTCCATCCAATAGCATTTCTGCCTCACTCAGCAGAATAAAGATGAACTTACTGGCAAATGTTCTTGAATGGGGAGTAGTCTCTCCATGAAAGTTTCAGTGTATTGAATTTCTGTGACATCGCTGATCAATGTTTTTCAAATATTAGAATGTTCATTCTGATCCTATGTTTTGAGAAAATCCAATGATGCAGACAATAAACATACAGCTTGTTATTTCATTAGAGAAGCCCTTTAAAGGTAATCTCTCTGTAGGAGATCAATTATCAGCTGTTACATACATTTTTTTAAAAGTTCTAACTTGATGGCTGATGAAAATATTTAACTGTATTTTCACTTCTTTGACTCCAACAGAATCTTGAGTTATCTTTGGCAGGAGGTTGAGCTTTTCTTCAAACCATTGTAAGTCTGAGAAGGGATATTAATCAATATTTAACACTTTCCTCAGAAACGTAGTAAAAATTAAAATCCATACACAAATTATTCTCACTTTAAGAGCAGTTCTTCCTATAGTGGCGTAGTTCACAGTAGTTGACATATTTAATCAAAACGAATTGACCCTAGCAATTTTTCAAAGAAAATGCAAAATGTCAGGTGTTTCCCCAGAGTATGTGAAATTCCAAATCTGGGATTTTTCTGACTGTATGTGTGGGAACAAGTAGAAGGAAGCAATGATTTTAGAATGATTTAAAGAGTAGGAAACCAGGCATAATATACCAATACAGTAGGGACTCCCTGGAAGGTCAAAGGGATAAAAAATCTGGATAAATATGTTGACTCAAGGGATCTCTCATCCCCCTTTCTTAGATATTTGCAGTACTGTGCTTACAAAAATATTTTGAAAACATTTTGAAAAATTCAATTACAATTTTGTATCACCTTTTCTTTTAAAGGGCAGACTAGATCAATTATTTATTTATGGCGACCTGTTTTTCAACTTTTGTAATCTGAAGGGCATGTTCGCTCCTCAGTCATTGAGAAAATGAATTTTTAAAATTTTGGGAAGAGATCCATTACAATTTTGTATCACCTTTTCTTTTAAAGGGCAGACTAGATCAATTATTTATTTATGGCCACCTGTTTTTCAACTTTTGTAATCTGAAGGGCATGTTCGCTCCTCAGTCATTGAGAAAATGAATTTTTAAAATTTTGGGAAGAGATCCCATTCTTAAATGTAGCATATACTTCAGCACCTATCTGTAATCTTGAAACAGAATAGGAAATTTCTTGCAACAGACAAATCTTGCATCTCAAAGAGAGATATGAGCAGGTAAAGGGCTTCAATTACTGGACTTCCAAGGTGAACAAGAACTGCGACTGCTCTTGAGTAGCCTGGAGGTGGGTGATAATATTTCAATCCCAAGGATATCAATGGAAAAGAGAAGGAAAGATGAAAACCATTAAAAGACTGCTTGAGGTGGTATATATTGCTTACCATGGAAATGAAAGATGAAAAAATAAAACAGAAAACTCTAGGCGAGTGAACTTGTCACAAAAAACAAGTAGAAAAGACATTAACTTTCTAACAGTCATAGTAGAAATAAAGAGTGGGGAAAAGAGAAGAGACTCTTCACAAAAGGTGAGAATATGAGAACTATGACATATTTGCTAGATCTCACAGAAATAAGAGGTCAGGGAAGTATTATTAAATCTTTGAGGCTGAATTAATAATATTCGTGAATCAAACATTCTCTATAACTAGAGGCCATAGAGTTTTATAATCTTCAACTGAATTTAAAAACATAGCTATGGTGCTATATTTTTAAAATTTTCTCAGGCATCAGATGTAAGGCTTAAATTGGGGCTATATGCATTTACATTTTCTCTATTCCAAAATATTGTACTGAAATTATGTTCTGTATAAAGGGAAGTAAATATATAACAGAATTGATAACTGAAAGAAAGTGGGGTTATTAGACACCATCAGCTGATATATTTCTTGAAAACAGAGTAGGGAAGATAGAAAAAGAAAGGGAGTAAGGCAAAATAGAGAATATTGCAGCTGAAATATGCACTGAAGAAGGCGGTCTCAAAAGTAGGTTTTTTCTTATTAGCAGACACCTGAGAACGATTACAGCTTAAATCGGATAATATAGACAGCAGGCGTAGGCGGAGGTCTAATTACAAGTTTAAATCATTTGTAAACTATATATAAGAAGAGAGGTCAGATTACTTAGTCTCCCACTCCTGTGCACAGAGGGAAATTATAAGTACTTTAGAGAAAACCAGGCTCAAAACTAGTATCTGTTTTCTAAGAAATTGAATCTTCTTCCACCGTTATAAAAAAACATATCCTTGGAAATTCTTTAGAGAAAACCAGGCTCAAAACTAGTATCTGTTTTCTAAGAAATTGAATCTTCTTCCACGGTTATAAAAAACATATCCTTGGAAATTAAAAAAAAAAAATACAATTTCCAGAATCAGAATCAAAATAATGTCTGGAATATAAATTTAAAATAAATCTCCATAATGTAGAGAAAAGAAAAATATGAACAGATGGGAATTATCAGAGTCAAGTGACATGGGGAATTCATCCAGGATACCCTATATCCAAATAACAGACATGCTATTAAAAAGGAACAGGGAAAATGATGGGAGAAGAGGGAAAGAAGGGAAGGAAAAAAACATAATATTCGTGAAAACTCCTGACACTTGAATAACCTAAAGAGATGTGTGCTGACTGAGAGTGAAGCAGAATGGAAAATGTCCGTACCTAGAAACATCCTTGTGGAATTTCTTTATAACAAAAGTAGAGATGTGGTCCTAAAAGTTTTCAGAAACAAGGATCTGTTTATCTAAAGGGAAACATAAATTCAGCTGGCATTGGATTTCATCAGTTCATCCATAACACAAGGTGCTAGAGTAGGTAGAGAGAAGCCCTTGACTCCAGAACCAAACTTCCTAGTTGTGTGTCCCTGAATGAATTACTTAACCTCTTTTTACTTTAGGAAAATATAATCCATTTGACCTTGAACTTTGGAATGGCAAAGTTCGCCCTCTGAGCTGCAAAGTTTTAGTGACAACGATTATTTTTTTTACTCTAAGATCAAATCACACTATTTTATTTTGAGGTTAATAATATATTCTATGAGGATTACATTTTTAATTCTCACTGTGTTTTAAAAACATCTGAACAAAAATTAAATGTAATTCAAGAGAAATGAATTTCTAAAAAGAAACAGAACCAATCATACAACATACAAGAATGATAAAAACATAAATAGAAGTGACTATGTCAACTTCCAGCAAAATATAATGGAACAGAAGCAGAAAGTTCTTTTTATTAAAATGAAATCAGTTTTGAAAAGCAGAATTAAGTGTCAATTATGGTTCTGTCTTGTATTAGAGGCATAGTAAGATTCGTTACATCTTGATTAAATTCCTTCTTTAAAGAAATCACTGTCTGGTAAAAAGTGGAATGAAAAGCCACTTTCCTGTTACCTGGGTAAATTGGTCAGTAGAGGAAGTGGTCTAGGCTGTTAGAATGATTTTCCTCCTTTCGTAATAGCTCAAGGAGGTTCTACATAACCCAAAGTGACAGCTGAACAAGCAGTCAACAATTATATTAACATGATAACAACCTTATGAGCAATTTTTTTTATTTTATATTTTCAGTCTTTTTAAGTACCAACAACAGATGGCTCAGTTGCACTTATAAAACCTAAACTAAATATTCCATACCTTGACATTGTAAATGTAACAATACAACAAATAAAGTTTAAATAATGGGAGAGAGAAGGTAAGGTCTAGAATAGGAGCATAAATATGCTGGTCTTACGAAAAGAAAAAGGTATGGCCTATATCTGATACTTGAAGAAATATAAATTTAAATACATTTATAGAAGCAAAACTAACAAATCAGACAACAAATAAAGTTTAAATAATGGGAGAGAGAAGGTAAGGTCTAGAATAGGAGCATAAATTTGCTGGTCTTACGAAAAGAAAAAGGTATGGCCTGTATCTGATACCTGAAGAAATATAAATTTAAATACATTTATAGAAGCAAAACTAACAAATCGAGGTATGGCCTATATCTGATACTTGAAGAAATATAAATTTAAATACATTTATAGAAGCAAAACTAACAAATCAAATTACTAAAAATAAACATCTAATTAAAAATTGGAAGAGTAATTGAGGAAAATTTTGTATGTCGTAGGAGAGCTAAGTGTCTTTAAACTTGGATCTAGCATATATTCTTCCTAAAACTGAGAAATAAAAAATGGCAAATAAAATGTTCTTTACTGATGCAAAGGTGCCTTCCAATGACCCCAAACCAGAAAGCAGTCAGATTTGGGCAGGCCTAGACCTAATCCCTGAGGAGCCCTGCGCAAGAGGAAATACAACAAGTGTTAAAATATTTAAAACGTATTACATTAAGATAACAAACTGTTAAATAAAATATATCTGATCCTCCTACACTAATACCCATTCACAACCAAAAAGAGAAAAGTATATTTAAACCCTTTGTTTCTATGTGACTGAAATTCATCAATTAACAAAGGCAATAAATTTATTTATTACTGTGCATGTTTCATTTTTCTATCGATGGGCCAAAGATATTTAACGAGCAATAAAACAGATATACACAAAATTCATAAATTATTATATATTTATTTCCTACAACTTGCTGTTTTCATATTACATATCACAATTTTTTTTACTGTTTCTTAAAGCAATATAGACCCATATGAGAAGGTAAAAGTATAACAATTTTTATCCATTACTATTGTTGCACATGGACCTGCAGAATACGAATGCAAGTATCCTATTGTCTGGCTAAGACACAGGCTACTGCGAGGCTAAGGCTGAGGCTGAGGTCGCATATCCTGCTCACAGCGCCAAATGTCTAGCACTTAGTACTGTTCATGAGGCCAGTTGTAAAGCTAGGTAGTCAACCACGCCAATTGTCAAGCTCTTTGAGGGTAATCCTGCACCGGCTGGGCTGGATTGTCCAGCTAGGGTTGGGTCTAGTGCTCCCAGATCCCACAAGCCCATTCACAGACTGAGTCAAAAACCCTTCACATGCCTGTCTGGGTCACCATACCCCTCCACGTCAGGCTGGGTCACCAGATCCCTTCATGCAGGTCTATGAGCTAGGGAACCTGCCACACCGTCCTTGGAAGCTGCAGGTCTTTAAAAAGCATGGCCGCACAGGGCGGGTACCTGAGGCAGTAAAACCCCAGCCAAAGCAGCGCCCTGCAGGCGCACCTACTCCACCCGCACAGTGTTTACGAACTACTCTGAACCGGCTCTGAGGCGAGGTGAGCCTGACCAAATTGTTCCATTTTCCCAAAACCTATCAACTTTTTAAAACTGCAATTACCTGTTACTGAAATAGTTGATGATAGTGTTCTAAATGGCGAGTGCCTCTGAAAGCACTAAATGGCACATGAAAGACATAAGGAAAGGATGGCACCCCTGGGAGACAGTACTTTATGGGAAATGGTAACTCATGCTGGAAGTAGCATTTGACAGGTAAATAAAATTGTTCTGATGTCACTCCTCTCCTGAAATCTTCTCTGCAATCAAAGAATTCATTATCTTCAACTTAGGTGGTGCACAATTCGCAGACACTCTTGGTATTTGGCTCAAACTCCCTTTTACTTCGAGGATTTACGACATGGAATGTGGATAAAGTTTCTCCACTGCGATGTGTAGGATTATAGATCCTGTTGTGTCAGCATCACATGCTGGATCTCTAGGCTCACGATTTTTCATGTTTTCTTAATGGAACATGTTTTTGTGTGTTTTGTGATTTGCATGGATCCGAGAGTGCTAGGTCCAGGCCCGTGGCTTTCTTGCTCAGGTGTAAGATATAGTACTGGGATATACTGGGGAAAAAGACACAGTGACTCTTCTTACCTTTGTCTACAATTTTACACCTGCAACATTTGAATTTTTTATATTATGTGCATTCTTTACTTCTTCAAAAGAAGCAGAAGAAAAAGGAGAAAGAGGAAAATGAGAATAAATATCCTACTTTACGCCACTTTCTGCCATGCTGTCATATTTACAGTAGTAACAGTACCCAAATCACTAACTTACAAGAAGAAAATTGTTTTTCCGTTTGTGTTTATTTTCTAAGTTTACCCTCTCTTCAGTCATTAAGTGACAATTGGTAGTTAGTTATGAATGAAATAATTCATTGATAGAAGGGGAGAGCTGAGTTATTTTCCTGCAAGAAGAATTCTTATTACATTCTCACAGAAGCAGGCAAGAACATATATGGCAAATTTAATTGTTCGTCTTTTTCTGAAAAGTCACGAATTCCTAAGCTCACTTAAAATAAAATACAATATTAATGTCTTGGCGATAAGAATAAAGAAATAAAGTGGAAGGTTACTATTTCCCTGAGAGAAACATGATGATATTCAAGCAAAGATTTTTTTTTTCTTTTAATGGTTTGCATTCATGATTCACTTCTTCCAATGTTTCTAAGGAAGACAGGCTGTGATTAAAATGAAGTGCCATTCATTACATTATGAATGTTGCTATTGGTAAATTCACCTGAATACATTGGCTACATTTTCATTTTCTCCCATACATTTTTACATATATGATAAACTCATATTGATCTTATTTATGGTCAATGGCATATAGTTCGTGAGGAATAAATGAGAATCATGCCTACGGTGGACACACATGAGTACACACACACACACACACACACACACACAC
>NW_007727773.1:159632-163006 GCF_000696425.1 Galeopterus variegatus
ACACACACACACACACACACACACACACACCACAAAATGTTAGAATGTGAAAAGACCTAAAACCCTTTCTAGTCCTTTTTCTCATTTAACAATTAAGGTTTAGAGATTATGAATTCATAGAGGTAGGACCCAGTTTTCTGACTGCTCCATCTAACATCTCTCTACATTATCACAATGTGTATTTTATAAGTTCTACAACATGAATATGCCTACAATGGTACTGCTATTTCTACATGCAATATTTTTGTATATTTAAGTGAGAAACACTTTTTTACTGGCATACTAACATGCAGGTATGCATATGTTTAAATTTTTTCCATATAATCCTATTATGGAAGAAATTTAACCTGTTTTTTTCACCTCACCTCTCTCAGAAAACCTTGTGTTGGTTCATTCTGACATGAATATTCTTAAATTGTTATATTTCAGTAAATAGCAAAAAATAATTTCAATAATAAAACATTTTATTATTTTATTAAATAAAATATACAATGAATTAATTTGTTAAATACATATAATAATCTATAATCTGGGGAAGGTTAAAGCAAGCCTGTTAAGCAGGAAATCTTGGAACCTGTAGCCCAGTGAGAGACATGGAGTCATATGCTTATGATTGGGTTCATCAGACACAATGCCACTTGAGAAATTTTTTTTTCATTAAATAGGTGATGATTGTAGAACTCTGATATACTAGCTCTCAGATAATGATGAATAAGTGGAAAAGAAGAAATTGATGGTGGAATGTCAAAATACACATAAAATAATGCATTGATTTATTGCATTACTTTAGATAAAAATTACTAGAATCAATGGACATGCCTGAGTATNCAGAATAAGCACTCAAATAATATTAGTGAAATTAATAAATATCACTCCATATATCAGTGAATAAGCATAATTATTATGTTGATTTATTTCGATTCAAAATACCTAGTTATATAAAAATTCTTATAAAGAAATAATATAAAGATTAACATGATGTCCTATGGGGTTTTTTTTTCAGATGTTATCATGCTTTCAAACTGATTTTCCTGTGTCATATCTCAATGCCAATAATTGTATATATTGGTATACATAATCTGTATACCAATAACTTTCAAATCTATATTTGCATATTGTACTTTTTCTTAAAACACACTGTATATTTAAAGTACTCATCTCAAATTTACCAAATGCTGAATCAAATTGGCTGCCTTTACCTCTGGTAATCGCTGCATGGTAATGATGTCACCATCCAGTTAGCCAAGTCAAACACCCAAGACTCACCTTTGTCTCTTCCCTCTTTCTCACCTGCCCTCCAACTAGTACACCAGCAAGTCCATGAGCTCTTTCTCATTCAATATGTGCATTTTGTTTTCACAGTTAAGATCTATGTTACATACCGATTGACTACAGGATAAATTACAAATACTTAAGCAGAATTCAAATCCCGAACAGTCTGTTCCTAATCTCTTTCTAGCCTCATTTCTTATAACCATGATCTTGTATTTTAGTCTTCTCTGGATTTTCACCACATTTAAATGCAAACAGTAGCAAGATCACATCTTGGTGCTGTGTACTTCTGCACCGCTGCACGTCTCCCTTTGCTTGAATTGCCTTTCTCTTTCTTTGCCACCCATCCCGGTGGTGACACTTCTCACATAACGTTTTCATTTTGTTTTTCCCATGGTAAGTGGCTCTTTATTTTGTGTATGCCTGTTGCTTCGTGTGGTACTTGACACTTGATAGGTCTTTAATAAATATTTATCAAACAAATAATAGAAGATTATTCTTAACAATTGTCTAAGGATTTTTGTGTGATCCACTATAATGTGAAATACAACTTTTTTGTTGCTTTCTCATTTCTTATCTTAGGATCAAAAATACAAGATTTTAAATTATTTAAAAGAAGAATGTCACTCTTAAGCTTATGCATATGAATGTATTTTCAAGTAGCAACATTTCACAATTTCAGTCATTGAATGTGCCGATAAGTAGCTATGATTGCAGTGTGTAATACTTGGAATTTTAAAATGAAATTAAGTTTGTCGCATTCAATTATATACATTAAATTGGACAAAGTGTTGTCTAGTAATAGTCTGGCCTTAATGTGTCAAAAATTATGATTTATTATGAATAAATTAAAAAGAACCAGGCTCTTTTTTTTTAAGTCATGTGATGCTGCAATAAATGCATGTTCAATCTTACAGTTTCTGCATAACAACATTGTACTTGGCATAATCAAATTATTTCAACAGATAGCAGCCCTGGCCAGGCTCTTTTTTTTTTAAGTCATGTGATGCTGCAATAAATGCATGTTCAATCTTATAGTTTCTGCATAACAACATTGTACTTGGCATAATCAAATTATTTCAACAGATAGCAGCCCTGACCAACAAGTAGAATTTTTAAATTAAAGGTGTTCTCATCTGGGCCGGCCCGGTGGCGCACTGCTGCAGTGTGCCGCTTGGGAGCGCGGCGGCTCTCCCGCCAAGGGTTCGGATCCCACATACAGACCGGTTCCCGCTCGCTGGCTGAGCGAGGTGCGGGCGCAACACCGAGGGTTGCGATCCCGTTGCCGGTCCCAGTCTGGTACGGGCGCGACACTGAGCTTTTGACTTAATAAGAAAAAAAAAAATTGTATGCCTAGGTTTGAGGTTGCTAAAATCTACAGCAAGAACAAATCTATCCGTAAATTGTAAAGAAGGAAAAGAAATTTGTGCCTAGTATATATAAGATTCAGTACTATTTTCACTTTTAGGCATCCACTAGGGTTCTTGGAACATATCCTCTGTGGTTAAGGAGGGACTACTGTTTTGGGTACAGTCTTTTTCCTCACTGGAAGTTGACGATAGAGTGATTGTAGGAGTGGTAGTGATGTATATTGACATACTGCAGGTATTTGAAGCCCTACAAAGCTCCTGATTTTCTTATGAATGCACTTTATTAACAAAGAAAAAAGTAATATGGTATGGTAGCCTTTCATTATCTGTTTAGGTTCATGTAGAAAGGTGAGGAAGAGATTCTGGTGTCCCAGGATAACAGAACACGACTGACAGATCTTGTCATGGAAGGAAGTGTTTGATTAGGAGACCTGTGGAAGTTCTTACCCCATACCAGGTTACCTTGGCCCTGATAAAGAAGCATACCTACAGGAAGTATAATTAAAGATTTTATAATTCATTTTTTTTTTGGCTCAGTGGGAAGGAAAGCATCATTATGAGTAAAAATCCATTATTAAGTTTTCAGACAAATTTTTTTAAACATATCTATAGGAATGTACATTT
This sequence comes from Galeopterus variegatus, assembly GCF_000696425.1. Taxonomy (NCBI): domain Eukaryota; kingdom Metazoa; phylum Chordata; class Mammalia; order Dermoptera; family Cynocephalidae; genus Galeopterus; species Galeopterus variegatus. The sequence goes on from NW_007727773.1 coordinate 162,899, forward strand.
AAGATTGGTAATGGGGTCTATGTAAGTGTAAGTCTCTCCCTCTCTCTCTCTCTCTCTCTCTCTCTCTCTCTCTCTCTCTATATATATATATATATATATATATATATA
>NW_007727773.1:163432-185844 GCF_000696425.1 Galeopterus variegatus
CATTGATTTATTGCATTACTTTAGATAAAAATTACTAGAATCAATGGACATGCCTGAGTATTAAAAAAATAGATAAGTCCTTTTCTCCAAATCTCTTGAGTTATATATTCAGAAGATTGTGGTTAAAAGAAAAGGTGATAGATTGGGATTTTGGAGACAGTATCTTGTCCTAATTTTTTTGTTATCTACTTCTGTGGTCTGAGACAAGTCAATGTATAAAAGACAACCAGGAGGCACAGCACATATTTGCTGGAAATGTATTAGAAGTGCCAAAAGTGCTCCAACTCGGCCATGTAACTTATATAACAAAAGTCATGATTCTATTTGCCCTGCTTCAGGAAAAATAGCATATTTGTCATGAAGAAAAGTGTGGCGAAAATAGAATAATTTAGTCAGGTTTGCTGACATTTCTTGTAAACAAGTTGTATGGGTGGAGTTAGTGTGCATGTGCACCCATGTATCTTTCTAGTTAATTGTTTTTGTGTGTTCTTGAGTTTGCAAGCAGGCTGGGGCAGAAAGCTGGCATCTAACAACAGAGTGTGTTTACTCTGCTGGCAGCCGCTCAGTTTCAGTTTCTCTTTGGACTTTGCAGGTAGCAGTTGAGTTTCAGAGTTTCTCTTTGTACTGCCTAGCTCATAGACCTGCGTGTGAAGGGTTTGTGAATGGGCTCAAGGGGTCTGTGAGTCCAAGACCCAGCCCTAGCTCTACAAAAAGTGAACAAACAAAAAATGCCAATAGTATTAGTAGTTTTCCCAGCTGGTCCACACATTTTCCCAGCTCATCTTGCCACCATGCCCCCAATCACATGAATGTCTTACACTTTAAGGCCACTGACAGCTCTGTATTTCCAAAAAACTATAGAACATTTCAATATCTTCCTGTTCTCATATCAGCTATAATAAATCGTATATTAAATCAATCATATCAAACTTCTTTTCACTTATATTCAGTTCTTTCCAAAACAGGTTAAAAACATATTCTTCTTCCATATAGTTTCTTGAATCTTTCTCTCATTTAATCTCTTTGGTTATGGCTTATCAAAAATGTGGAAACATCCTTTACAGAAAAGATTTCGATATAAATAAAGTAAATTAAATATTGAGTGGCTGCAACCTTCAGAGGATATTTAAAATAATCAGACATGCCCTGGAAGTGAGAAATGAATGAATTAATTCTTAGGATAGATTTGATTCAAGTAATAGCAAGCATGTAAGTTTTTCAGGTCTTTCATTAGACCTAAACTTCAGTACATTTTCCATAAGAGACTCTCTGTTATAAGTGTGTTTCAATGGCAGTAGTTCATGAGTGGACAAAAAAAGTCTTGAATCACAAATGTTCAAAAAAATGGTAATCCTTGTCTAATAAATCCATTTAAACTTATGGAGTCGGTCACATTTTTATTGGTTTGACAGCAATAAAACAGTGATGTTTATTACTCTCTAAGCCCAATATGTCCAGCATTATTTTAAGTTGTTCTTTCATACTGAGATTATTGCCTTAAATGGTGCATTAATCCTGTCAGGCTACTTCCACATAAATCAGTACAACATGTAATTGTCTGCTAAAGGAAGAATGCTTTTTAAGACTCTTGACTTCTGTAAAAGAGCACCTTAAATACTGAAAGAACACTTATTGCATCCAAAAGAATATTGTTCATCATGAATTTAAATATCCTGGGATATATAAACCATTCTTGTCTCTTTTTATAAAGCCTAAACTTTAGATAATGTGCCTGTGTGTCTTTTGTAGTGGTGATTTTGAAACAACTGTTAATTTTTGTGTCCATGTTGCCTGCATATGTATTGCACGTTTTCCAAAGACAGTCATGCTGACCTGACAACCACATACAGCATCCTAATTTCAGCCTTTTCTGGTAGAAGACTGTATACTTTGAGTTGCACTTCCCACTTTGAAGGACAACAAAATGAAAATTATGTCATATAAAATATATTTGAAATCCAACCATTCTCAAACATACACTATGAAATGATGGGAATTCATTCAGCTGCTTTTGCATGACACAGTAAACATTGGATTTTTCAAAGAATCTGTGCAGCACCTTCTGTTGGTTATGTACTTTACATTTATTATCTGTTTAAACCTTAAGCATAAACCTTAAGACATTAATCTCCATATCTTGTATGGAAGGAAAGAGTAACTTGGAGAATTCAAGCATTAAGTACCTTACCTAAGTTTATACATCTAAAGATTTGCTTAAAATTGTTACCAAATAGGGCAGGCTCTGCCTGCCTGATGGGAAGCTAAGCCAAACACTGAACACCAAAATTTGCAGTGAAGAAAGCATAGGCTTTATTGCAGGGCCAAGCAAGGAGAACGGGAAGCTATTGCTTTAAATCTGAACTTCTCCATTGGCTTTCAACCATGGGTTTTAAAAGGCAAGAATTAAGGATAAGGGGTTAGGGCTTGTGAACAGCTCACAGACATCTCTGATTGGATGACTGCTGTGCAGGCTTCAGCAGTCTTTTGAAAATCCGATTTGGTTCTGTCCTTGGTGTCGTTCTGTCTGTATGTTGGATGGTCTACATGATTTCAGCTGGGTGATCTGTTCGCCTCCATCCTCAAGAATCTACAAAACAACTTGAATCTGTGTGTCAGGGCTGTTATCTTCAAGGCAGAAGCATCTTGTGACTCTAAATCACTACTGAATATTGTTTAATTATTATTAATATTAATTATTATTATTATTTTATGTTTAACTGGCTACACTTCCCTTTAAGACAAACAAACATTCTTTAAGCTAATCTTTACCCTGCTGCAAGTTCCCACACTTGCTAATTAAGCTTCATGTGCTTAACTGCCATAGTGGCTACTGGCTAACTCTTAAACTAAGCAAAATACATTTCCTTCTAAAAATTAAAAGCAAATTAAATTCACAGCTATTAGTTTCAAAATGCATGTAAATTAAAATGTTTTACTTCTTCCATTGCACCACAATGTATTATGTTTCTTGTCTTAATGAAAGTATAGAATCAGAATACTTTACCCTTATGTCATGAATTCTTTTGTGGAAAATGAGATAGTATATTTCATTCCTTTCCCCCACCAAAAATATTTTTCAAAATTAGTGATTTCCATCTTTCTCAGTGTGTATAACAAAACAAACTTATGGCACATTTTACTGGCAATGGTCATTGTTCAAAGGTGTTTTGTAACTTATAGCTCAAACTGTCACTCTCTATAGCTAAATGGAGTTTATTTACATATGGTCTAAATAAATAGGTAAGATTATGGAGTACCATTATCAATTTGCAAGTGACTATAGGACATCTCCTAATAGACATCCCACCAGTACCTCAAAACCAAGGAGTTCTAAACACTTACCACGTTTTCTTCTGTTTCAAACATTCTTCTCTCTTTGTGTTAAGTGCAGAGCTAGTACCTGACAGAATAGCCCACAAGCCAGTGCTCATCCCATTTAATTACTACTCATGCCATAGCAGTTACAAGATATTTTGAATTTCATCTTCAATGATTTGTCCTATTAATAACAACACTTCAGTGTTCCAAGGCACAAGTTGCAAAACTTTTAATTTTTTTTTTAATTCACTTCAAATGAGTTTACAATTCTTCTTCATGCCATAGCAGTTACAAGATATTTTGAATTTCATCTTCAATGATTTGTCCTATTAATAAAAACACTTCAGTGTTCCAAGGCACAAGTTGCAAAACTTTTAATTTTTTTTTTAATTCACTTCAAATGAGTTTACAATTCTTCCAATATTCCTTTGAAGTAATTCAGGATTCCAATCTTTTCTCTTTGCTTTCATTGTTTTCTTCCAGAATCCACTATCTAATAGTTGGACTACTACAATGGACTCCTAATTAGTGTTCTCATCTTTCTTCTTTTGTTCCATGTTCTTCTGTGTTACAGACCTTTTCAAAATAAATTTTGTGAAACTCGGTTCCTTCCTGAGAAACCTTTCATGATTGTGCATGATTACTGAAAGTATATCATCTAATATTTTTATCTTAGTCTTCTATGTCTTCTAAAATCTAACCCCTAACCATATTTTCAATATTTTCAATATTATTCTTCAATGTCACCCTTCCATTTCTCTATATAGATTAAACTACCATCCTCTTTGCTGTGAGCCTCTCTTAATTTTCTACTCACCTACCTCTGTCTTTGTTCATGGTTTTCCTCTACCTACCTTGTATTTTCTCCTAAATATCTATTTATTCAAATCCTACCTAACCTTGAACAAATAGCTCAAATGCCATTGGACTAATGACATTCTTCTTTGTTCTCTCTGCTTATAGTAGTCTCACTCTCCTCTGAATTTCTATGGTCCCTGTATATTCCTCTGTTGTGACACTTGTTACCTTTGCAATTACAGTGTCATTTTGGTTTTCTAGCTACAGCATAGAACTATAGCATAATAAAGGAAATCCTCCATTAGGCTTTTTAAGAACAAGGTCCTCATCCAGGTAATTTTGTATCATTCTCAATGACCAACATAGCATCTGCCACAGAATAAGCACTCAAATAATATTAGTGAAATTAATAAATATCACTCCATATATCAGTGAACAAGCATAATTATTATGTTGATTTATTTCAATTCAAAATACCTAGTTATATAAAAATTCTTATAAAGAAATAATATAAAGATTAACATTATGTCCTATGGGTTTTTTTTTTCAGATGTTATCATGCTTTCAAACTGATTTTCCTGTGTCATATCTCAATGCCAATAATTGTATATATTGGTATACATAATCTGTATACCAATAACTTTCAAATCTATATTTGCATATTGTACTTTTTCTTAAAACACACTGTATATTTAAAGTACTCATCTCAAATTTACCAAATGCTGAATCAAATTGGCTGCCTTTACCTCTGGTAATCGCTGCATGGTAATGATGTCACCATCCAGTTAGCCAAGTCAAACACCCAAGACTCACCTTTGTCTCTTCCCTCTTTCTCACCTGCCCTCCAACTAGTACACCAGCAAGTCCATGAGCTCTTTCTCATTCAATATGTGCATTTTGTTTTCACAGTTAAGATCTATGTTACATACCGATTGACTACAGGATAAATTACAAATACTTAAGCAGAATTCAAATCCCGAACAGTCTGTTCCTAATCTCTTTCTAGCCTCATTTCTTATAACCATGATCTTGTATTTTAGTCTTCTCTGGATTTTCACCACATTTAAATGCAAACAGTAGCAAGATCACATCTTGGTGCTGTGTACTTCTGCACCGCTGCACGTCTCCCTTTGCTTGAATTGCCTTTCTCTTTCTTTGCCACCCATCCCGGTGGTGACACTTCTCACATAACGTTTTCATTTTGTTTTTCCCATGGTAAGTGGCTCTTTATTTTGTGTATGCCTGTTGCTTCGTGTGGTACTTGACACTTGATAGGTCTTTAATAAATATTTATCAAACAAATAATAGAAGATTATTCTTAACAATTGTCTAAGGATTTTTGTGTGATCCACTATAATGTGAAATACAACTTTTTTGTTGCTTTCTCATTTCTTATCTTAGGATCAAAAATACAAGATTTTAAATTATTTAAAAGAAGAATGTCACTCTTAAGCTTATGCATATGAATGTATTTTCAAGTAGCAACATTTCACAATTTCAGTCATTGAATGTGCCGATAAGTAGCTATGATTGCAGTGTGTAATACTTGGAATTTTAAAATGAAATTAAGTTTGTCGCATTCAATTATATACATTAAATTGGACAAAGTGTTGTCTAGTAATAGTCTGGCCTTAATGTGTCAAAAATTATGATTTATTATGAATAAATTAAAAAGAGCCAGGCTCTTTTTTTTTTAAGTCATGTGATGCTGCAATAAATGCATGTTCAATCTTATAGTTTCTGCATAACAACATTGTACTTGGCATAATCAAATTATTTCAACAGATAGCAGCCCTGACCAACAAGTAGAATTTTTAAATTAAAGGTGTTCTCATCTGGGCCGGCCCGGTGGCGCACTGCTGCAGTGTGCCGCTTGGGAGCGCGGCGGCTCTCCCGCCAAGGGTTCGGATCCCACATACAGACCGGTTCCCGCTCGCTGGCTGAGTGAGGTGCGGGCGCAACACCGAGGGTTGCGATCACGTTGCCGGTCCCGGTCTGGTACGGGCGCGACACTGAGTTTTTGACTTAATAAGAAAAAAAAAAATTGTATGCCTAGGTTTGAGGTTGCTAAAATCTACAGCAAGAACAAATCTATCCGTAAATTGTAAAGAAGGAAAAGAAATTTGTGCCTAGTATATATAAGATTCAGTACTATTTTCACTTTTAGGCATCCACTAGGGTTCTTGGAACATATCCTCTGTGGTTAAGGAGGGACTACTGTTTTGGGTACAGTCTTTTTCCTCACTGGAAGTTGACGATAGAGTGATTGTAGGAGTGGTAGTGATGTATATTGACATACTGCAGGTATTTGAAGCCCTACAAAGCTCCTGATTTTCTTATGAATGCACTTTATTAACAAAGAAAAAAGTAATATGGTATGGTAGCCTTTCATTATCTGTTTAGGTTCATGTAGAAAGGTGAGGAAGAGATTCTGGTGTCCCAGGATAACAGAACACGACTGACAGATCTTGTCATGGAAGGAAGTGTTTGATTAGGAGACCTGTGGAAGTTCTTACCCCATACCAGGTTACCTTGGCCCTGATAAAGAAGCATACCTACAGGAAGTATAATTAAAGATTTTATAATTCATTTTTTTTTGGCTCAGTGGGAAGGAAAGCATCATTATGAGTAAAAATCCATTATTAAGTTTTCAGACAAATTTTTTTAAACATATCTATAGGAATGTACATTTAAGATTGGTAATGGGGTCTATGTAAGTGTAAGTCTCTCCCTCTCTCTCTCTCTCTCTCTCTCTCTCTCTCTCTCTCTCTCTATATATATATATATATATATAAAGATATTTCAAAAAGTTTAGAGAAAGATTTACATTACCTTTTAATTCTATTTTTCCACAAACTTTTCAAAGTACCTTTGTATTAAGAAATTAGAAAATATTTTGGCTTTTAAATATAACATCACTATTGATAAATCAATTTGTGCTGTGTTATACAGTTGCAGCTGCAAAGCCTAACTGAAGTTATTTTTTAATCTCTTATCTACGTATTGGTCAGAGTTGATCATATGATAATTCAGGAAAAGCTTCACACATTACCATCTGCCTGTTTGATAGGTCAAGCAATTTATAGATTTTCTTATGTTTTATATTTCCAATAGCTTATTGAGTTTACTTATAAAGTCTGACAATTATTACATATTCTTAATACATAATGTACTCATAATTAATTCTTCGAATCACTCCAATCACATCACCCTTTCTTTATTTAGATTATTGTTTCTAAATTTGGAGTGAGCAGCTATACCTTTTATTCTGCCAAGTAAACTAAAAATCTTAGACTCAGATGAAACTCCAGAGCTGAACCATCTGCTGAAGATGCAGTCCTGCTAGATCTCTGAACTAATAAGTTAAGAACCATAAGCTGAAGGAAAGTCATTGACTAGAGACAGCAAAACTGTGCAAAATAGGGAAACATTTTTCAGGTACAGAAAATTAAATCACAGTATTGTTTGTAGATTTTAAAAAGAAATGTCACAGATATATTCACAGATTAAGTTGTCATAATTTTGGTGATACTGAAAGGCAACCATTACCTGTGATAGCATTGAATAGCAGAGAATAATAGGCTTTTCCACAGTAAAACAACTCAACATGTCACTGAGCACTCAGGATATAGTGCTTAATTCTTCATAAAACAATGAATTCTGCTTTAGTAGATGAAGAAAGTACATCCTTTGCAGTTCCAAGAGAGAAAAGGATGTGTCTAAGTTCTCACAAGTAATATCTGGTAGAGGTAGAAATAAAGGCTCAATTTTTAAAAATCAGAATCCATGAACTTTGGGTTTTCTCAAGATTTCTTTTTGCAATAAGAAAAGTGAGAAGATTGGTTTTAGAGCACCTTGAAACTCTCAACTAAATAAGCTGGTTAATTATAACACCTCTTTATGTAACATTTGATTTTGTTGCAAAGTTATATCTACAGTGAAATGTCATTAATATGAAAAAATCAGCAATGGCCTTAAATTACACATAAAGAACATAATGTAAAAATGGAATGGCTGTTAATACTGTAGTATGTGTGTAACAGTCCCCACATATTATAGTTTGTCTCTTAAATGACAATGGCTATATACAGCACAGTCTTAGAATGAGTGTATTCTCTCGTTTCAAGTATTAGTGGACTGCCTAAAAATCCTCCCCCTACTTATATTTTTCATATGAAAATGTCCTGTTTTCTACTTTCCTAGTCTTTCTTTAACCTCAAGCTATGTGCATCTAAATGGCAGATCAAAGGCTTGGAAGTTATTTTTTTTTCCTTTGATACTGTTCAAATTTCATTTTAGGCATTTCCATGGTGATAACTCTGCCCAAAAATTCTTTTATAGATAACACTCTAAATCAGACAACAAACAGCTAATTTAAACTTGACATTTCCTTAACTATTTGGACATAAATACATATATTTGTCCACTAGTACCCAAGATTAAATTGAAAAATGAGACAGTATTACAAAAACAAGATAGAGAAAAAATTCACACTTCATAGAAATATATAAAGTATAGGTCCATGTAAACAAAACAGAAGCAACAAAGTCAAATTACAATTTTTAAAAATGTGATGCTATAGTAGGACTAAATTTCAACCATGCATAGTTTCATAAAAGTTTTTCCACATGCTCGGTTAATTACCAGGTAAACTGACTTCTAGTAAAGAACTGGACCTTCCTATAGTCAACCATCAGAGGTCACTGGTTATTCGCACACATGTTACAAAGTGACATTAGAAAGAATATTTCTAATACCTAGGATTTTATTCTGTTTTATTCATGCACAAGCATTGCAATAAGAACTATGAAGATTTGGTTCCTACATAAGAGATTTATTCCCTGATATGCTATCTGTTCACTCACTGTTCTTATGTCACTCCTTTGTCCTTAACTTTGTGAACAGCTACAGCAACTGCAAAGTGAATGTCCAGTGCCAATTTGCAAAACAATTCCTTTACAAATTACTATATCTTGCCGGAAAAGCTGAAGCCTCAGTATATTACATTCTAATCTTTTAAAAAGTAGCAAAGATAAATGGAAAATAGAGAGCCAAAATCAAGCAAGAAAATGGAAGATTTTCACGAAAAAAAAAACCCAGTGTGTTAAAATAGAAACTTTATTCATTATTTCATGCTACTAGAGTGCCCTCTGTCTTTTAATGTTTTTATGTGCATCTAATTGGACCCTAGAGATTTATCACTTCTGAGCTGTTCAATGAAGAAAGAACTGAACCTTATTTTTATGTCGAAGTATATTTTTTAAAATTTAAAACAGTTTTGCTTTCTGTATTATTTAAAATATTAGATTGTTTTAAAACTAATTGAATAAAGCAGTAATCATTAGTGCAATGCTAATATATTTTCCTCAGTAGAGATAAGACAGTTGATATCTTAATGTTTCCCAAGAATGTAAATCAAGGCTTAATAATATTTTCAATAATCAGTTTGAGGATAATCCACTACAATATTCAATGTGTGGTGCTACTAATTAGAACTTAATAATTAATGACAGTGTACCAGCATGTCCACAGGGCTCTCTATTGTTTCACACACTTCAAGAAAATGCCTGTCATATACACCTATTATCATGCTTCTATTAGAAAAATAATGGTGCTATGATTTTTACATTCCAGAAACAGTATTGTGTAATGGGACACATAATGGTTTGAGAATCAAAGTGTCATGTTTCAAGTCTGGCTCACTGATCAGCTGTGTGTTCTTAGGTTAAACCATGTAATCTCCATTTTTCATCTGCAAAAGGAAGGCTTTTGAGAATCAGTGTCTCCCAATTTGTGCACACTGAAAAACTGATTTCAAACATTTGTATTATCTAATATATATATCCTAGTTCTATCGTACCATGTTCCCTTGCAGGAATCAGGCTGATCTAGAATCCAATTCTAATATGCTCTGAAGTGTTTCTTATGCACATTAAAATAGAAAATCTCAGTCTACATTAGTTGTAAGGTTTCTTCAAGTTCTGACATTCCATGATTCTAAATTTCAATTAATTAATTACATATGTAAAGTGTTAAAAAGAAGTATGGCCTTAGGTAAGAAGAGACTTGATTGGAAAGGATTACTGCAATAAGGAGAGAAGGAAAATTGTAATGAGACGAGGGAGATGATCGTAATAGAGATCTGCAAACATGTCGAAAGTCAGGCAGAAATGGGCTTTTGTTTTGTCAGGAGGGTAAAAGAAGGGCAGACAGAGTGGGGTGTGCAGAGTGGGATGAGAGGGTGGCAAGATCCGATAGTTGATTAGACAAAGTCTTTCCTTGAGGTCAACTGATTCTCAAGAGGAATCCTTATGGTGGAATTGTACACTGGGTCAGGCTGAACAGTCCAGGGCAAGAGAGAAGCCGAACTTAGTCAATCCATTGACATCTCTTTTTTCTGGTTGATCATCAGGGACAAAGAGTTCAGTAACTCTCTATGAAGCAAATAATAGAACATTTGTATGATCTGTGTGTGGCCTTGTCATAGGTAAACAAGGGGGGCTAAGAATCTTATCTAATTCATATGGAGAAGGGGAGATTCTTTGCACTAAGCTACTTCCTGAACACAAATGTATGATGGGGGTGGGGGTGGGAGGCAGAACTTAATATTGCCTTTTGCTAGGAATCAGGTAAAATTCAACACTGTCAGAAGCAACTTCTGAATTAGGTAGAAAAATAAACTCTCTGAGACCATTACAGAAAAGTATCACTCAGTTTCAAAACCGCACAGGAGAAGGCATCATTAAATTTAGAATGCACTTCTCCATGAAAAACGGTAAAGTTTTTACAAAAGCAATACAAGCCTCAGTTTCTTCTGGAACTTTGTTCTTTTAGGGTGCTATTCTGTGAAAGCAGCCAGCTTCATTTTTATTTTGCAAAGGTGAATCTCTTTGGATAACCATGGATAACATGCTTGGCCTTTTTTTGGATAGGAATTGTGTGTGTGTGTGTGTGTGTGTGTGTATGTATGTGTGTATATATATACATACATATACGTATATATTTATATGTATATCCCTGTCAGCTTAGTGTCCCCAGCACAGGAGAGCTCAATGAGCTGCAGATTTAGAACAAAGGCAGCAAATCTGGGGCACCCTGCCCCCCAACTGCTCCAAACAGAGGCTGAGCTACCCTTCATAGCAATGAAAAGCATTAAACATTTACACAGATGCTTGTTATCAAAATTGCTTATCTTGTACTTTTTAATAATAACTCCTTTGATTTCCTAAAGTGTAGCATCCCACTTAGCAGGAAAGAAATGTCCTTTCCCTTAGCTATTTCTTCTCTTTAGTACATCCTGCTTTCCCTGCCCCTCCCCCAACACACACACACACACACACACACACACACACACAGAGAGAGAGAGAGAGAGAGAGAGAGAGAGAGAGAGAGAGAGAATAGTTTTTTTATAAGGAATCACTCCAAGAAAAAGATGTGGAGCAGTTTGAAGAGAGATTCTGTGTGCCACTCTCATAGAGCTGAATACTGTTTATGGGCATGGCTTGACAATTCATCCAGTCCATGTTTTGTCTGTGGAAAATGTTTAGTTGGCATAGTGGGTAAATAATCTCTTCAGAGATGCATCTGTGCTGTTGCTTGCAGAGTGTGTCTATATTTAGACTCTCTAAAAGAATTTCCCTTCTCTAGGAATACATGTGACAATAGGAAAATATTCTCAGCCTTGAAGCGTATTGGCTTATTATATTTAATGCTTATTTTTATAAAAAGAGTGGCATGGGATGCAGAATCTGTTCTTACTGAGCGTCAAGCTTAATTTGGGGGAATTTTTAAATACTCTTTAGAATATGCTGGCATATCAAATCACCTACCTCTTGGCCTTTACCTAGTATAGGAAATGATTATCTTAGAATAATATTTTGACTTTTCTAGGAAAGGAAGCTCTTAGAAATACTGTATGTACACAGGTTTCAATTTATAATTATAAAATATATTAGTAATATTAATTAGTATTAACTAAAATATATTAATAATGCTACCTACAAATGTCATTCTGCTTGACTAGCACTTCACAGTGTTTTATTTAATTCTTACAAAGGCCTGGTTATGTAAATATTATTATGCCCATTTTCCCGAAGAAGAAGATGAAGATAAAATGGCAGTATGATATATTTGTTAAAGACACAAACTCTAAAGTTTCACTGCCTGGATTAGAATCTGAGCCTTTTAAATAATAAATTAGTGACAACTTTTTAATTAATTAAGATATTTGAATGATAATCATAGGTAACACCTATTTGATTGGATTGTTGTGAGCATTAGAGTTTTTACACCTAAAATGTTATCAAAGCAAAAATTGCACCTGACAAAGTTAAACAGGCAAGGCAGACTTTATTCACAGCTATTGCCATAGGTCAGAGAGAGACTAGAATGGAGTCTGAAATCAACTACACTAAAACAAAGGATAGGAGAGTTTTTAAGACCTGGGGTGAGGAGGAGACTTAGGCCATTAATGTTTGCTAATTGGCCTCACCCGAAGGAAGAGTAAACTTTCTTATATTGTCATAACAAGAGGTAGCTTTACAACTTGAAACAAGGGACCCATCTTTCATCAAGGAAATGCAAATTAAAACCACATTGAGATACCACCTCACTCCAGTTAGATTGGCTATGATCAAAAAGACGGTGAATAACAAATGCTGGCGAGGGTTTGGAGAGAAGGGAACACTACTGCACTGTTGATGGGAATGTAAATTAGTACAACCACTTTGGAAAACAATTAGGAGGTTTCTTAAACAACTACAGATAGATCTTCCATATGATCCAGCAATCCCACTATTGGGTATATATCCAGAGGAATGGAAATCATCATGTGGAAGAGATACCCACACTCCCATTTTTAAATAATAAATTAGTGACAACTTTTTAATTAATTAAGATATTTGAATGATAACCATAGGTAACACCTATTTGATTGGATTGTTGTGAGCATTAGAGTTTTTACACCTAAAATGTTATCAAAGCAAAAATTGCACCTGACAAAGTTAAACAGGCAAGGCAGACTTTATTCACAGCTATTGCCATAGGTCAGAGAGAGACTAGAATGGAGTCTGAAATCAACTACACTAAAACAAAGGATAGGAGAGTTTTTAAGACCTGGGGTGAGGAGGAGACTTAGGCCATTAATGTTTGCTAATTGGCCTCACCCGAAGGAAGAGTAAACTTTCTTATATTGTCATAGCAAGAGGTAGGTGGAATAATACTCTGCCATAAAAACAATGAAATACTAACATTTGCAACAACATGGATGAACCTGGAGAAAATTATGTTGAGTGAAACAATGCGCAGAGGGATAAAAACCACATGTGCTCACTCACATGTGGGAGCTAAGAGAGAAAGGAAGGCAGGAAAGAAAGACCACAGTAGTCCCATGAGCCAACAGAGGGAGGGAACATTCCTAGGGCTACAAATTGAAGTTGAGGGGAGAGGGCAAGGGGGAGGGAGGTTGGGGGATAATTGGAAGGGGACAAAGGGGACAAAAGCAATTTCTGGTAATGGATATGTCCCCAATATGAATCTGGCACCCACATCATGGGCAGGAGGGGGGACAATCAGCTTTGTATCTCATGAATATTCGAAACAAACAAACAAACAAACAATAAATAAATAAATAAAGGGATCCATCTAAGTGAGGCTCCAAACCTCCACAGAGACTGGGAGAAGAGGGGCGAGGCGATCTTCCCTGATGATTACATTTCAAAGAGCTAATTCTCAGATCCTTAGAAATATAGTCCTGGGTTGAAAAACTGGCAAGAAGCTTTTAAAAAGATTTACATATGAATGGATCAGAGAAGGAATTTACAATTATTATTATTATTTTTTTTAATAAATACTCTAAGATAATGGAGGTCCGGGGTCTAGAGTCAGCAAAAAGCCTGAGTCTAGTCAGACAGAGGGGAAGGTTAAGAATGCTTAGAAGAGTTTTAGGCTTTTATGATAATATCATTATAAGGCTCTTATTCGAGAAGGCAAATAATTTGTCCATGGTCACGTGAGTTGAATTCTCAGATGAATCAATGGTTTCTTGGTTTTAATGTCCATGGTCTTAACCCCTGTGCTAACCTAAATTCCTAAGTTGTGAGGACCACTGCTTATGATGTCTCCAGCAACTCACTTAGCCCAGTGACTTGTACCTATTAAATGTTTTCTTTTTTTAATGCAATTTTATGCTATAATATGGACTGCTTCTGCAGAAATAGAAAATATAGGATGTCGGTTGACATTTATTGAGACGGAATGTCTCAATTAAATTTTAAGTTTAATTATAAACTTAAAAGCTATTTTGAGCAGGAAGTACCAAAAAACTTTGCTCACTGCTCTTCCCTATCTTGTCTATGAAATAAACTCAAGGCAGTAAGTGTGTTTTATGCTTAATCTTACCTCTAAAATAGGATAATATTAGTCAATACAAATTAGACCTTCAAAAGGATATTAAAATTAGGTGTTCAAGGAAAGCACTCAACTAACATATCCCTTGTTTTCTGTTTCTTTTGGACTAGGAAACAGAACCAGTGTTGAAATGAAATAATTTAATTCCCTAAGTTTTTGAGATTCTGGAGTTATGCAGTATATTAGTCCATTTTTCTGTTGTTATAACAGAATACCTGAGACTGGGTGATTTATAAAGAACAGTGGTTTATTTGGCTCACAAGGCATCTGGTACAGGCCTCGGGCTGCTTCTGCTCATAGCGGAAAGTGGCAGGCAGCCCTTAGTGCAAGATCACATGGCAAGAGGAAACTAGAGAGAGAGAGAGAAGAGGGTCCTTTTAAACAACCAGCTCCCGCAGGAACTAGTAGAGCTGCCCCCAGGAAGAGCATTAATGGATTCATGAGGGATCCGCTCCCATGACCCAAACAGCACCCAACACTGCCACATTGGGGATCAGGTTTCCACATGAGCTTTGGGGGAGCAGCACATCCAAACTCTATCAGGAAGAAAGCAGAAAAACTTGAAGGAAGCCTCACTGCTGGGCTGGCACTTGAGGGCAAGTTGGAAATAAATGGACTTTAAAAATGTGAAATGTAGCATACACACAAAAAAGTGTCCACTTCATGCAGGCACAATGTGATGAATAATTACAAAGTTGAATACTCCTATAACCACAGCTGAAGGAGGCAGCTAGGCTGACAGTCTCAAGGAGTTCCAACTCGTTTTTTTAACCTCTCAGGAGATTGAAGGGTTTATAAGAGAATTCAAACTCTCTGTTCCTAACCTGAAAGAACATTTCTGCCTGTATTTTTCTGAAGCTTTCCTCCTCATTACTTCTACTACTCTGTCTTGAAAACTGAAGTGTAAAATTCTCTTCCACTGGTTATTTCCGTATTCATAAAGCCTCAGGACTATCCTTGACGGTCCTGTTACAATCAATGTTCTTTTCCTTCTATCAGCAGAATCAAGTTGTTATTTTGAAATTAATTTATGTCATCTTTCTTTGCACAATTCACTGAGATCCATCTTGTCACCCACATTTCACCCCGTGACATCTTGTCAAAGCCATTTGCTACAAGTCTTTTGAAACTAATTTCCCAAGTCAAATGACTGGTCTATATACTAAGAATAAAAATCTGTCCAGTCAGCTAAAATGCTGCTGTTGTCACTTTTAATGAAGCTGTCCTATAAGAGCAAAACACCCAATTCTGACATTCTCACTTATCTATATGCAGGTATAAGATAGATTAAAATAAATGCAGCTTTGAATAAAAATTGGAATCAATTGCATATTTAGATGAAACTAATTTAGTAAACCAAAAAAAACCTCTATATGATAGTAATTATATCTCTGTAATTGTTTGCTGTTGTCACGCTGCCACTTGATAGAATTAGGAGGAGAGCTGCCAGCACAATGGTAGAGAAGATCAGTGTATTGTCATCCTAGACATCATGCAAGGACAGCTCTCTCTCCATTGCCATCAATCACAAGCAAAATTCAATTCCCTTCCATCAGAGACTTTCTCTATTAAATTATATAAATAGTTTTTAATTGTCAAATTTCTCACATTAGACAACTGTTTACTCTCCAAAGAGTGCTTAAATAAATACTCTGAAATTTTCTAATGTATTCTTAAAGATGTAAAACATAGACAAATGAAAAAAAAATCATTGGGTACTTAGCATAGATAGAATAAGAAATGTAAATTGAATGTCTTAAGAACCCTTTCATCTAATGAGATAAACTGAGGCTATTTGCTTCTCTGAGTGTAGGACAAAAAGAAGCATTTTATTTTGAACAGTTCATTTGAGGTTTTATTCTTGGAGAAACACAACTTTATTGTATATTTGTGCAGGGATTTAAAATGTTACTATATGTTTGTGTAGTGCTTTACTGTTTTCAAAATGCTCAAAGATTGTAATCACTGTATACAAAATGAGAATCACTAAATATTATGTGGCACAAAATTAGAAGATTCCCTTTCTGGCACTGTGACAGCATAATACACTGAGGTTGATTTTCTACAGAAATAATCCTCAATTACAGATGGTTTGTTAAGGAGCTTCCTGTGAAAATAACATACTTTTCTCATCTTCTTTAATGAGTTAAGGTGGTCTACAGTACTCATTAAGGAACTAGAATGCAACGGCTTTGCTGCATGATACGCTATGTAATAATTATTTAAAACAATTACTGTCAAACCAACAATATGCAAGTCTGTATGGTATCAAGGGAAAAACAGAAGAAATATAGAGAATAGCTTATATAACAAGTAATGCTTGCAACTGAGTAGAAATATTATTGAGTCCTATGCTCTTTGTGATCATAATTTAAACAAGTATTGTCAACTTGCTTTCCACGATGCACCAGTCTATACTCCCACCAGCAGTGTATTAGAATTCTCACATCTCCACAGTCCTGGCATTTTCCCAATAATCTATCATTTTAATTTCTATCACATTGAGATAAAATATCAGCTTTTGTTTTGCACTTGTCCAACTGACAGTGAGGTTGGGCATCTATTCATGCTAACTGGTTTGTTTCCTCTATTGTAAATTGTCAGTTAGACACCATTTTTTTTTAATAAGATTGCTGATTTTCTTTACTTTTCTTTCTTTTTTTTTTTTTTTTTTTTTTTTTTTTGATGATTTGTAAGAGTTAATTTTGATTCTAGATATCATTCCAGGTTCAGTTTTGGATATTAAAGATGGCTTCTCTAACACTATCAAGTGCTCATAAACAATTTTCTATGTATATCCAACATTGAACAAAATGTGTCCATAAGTAAATGACTGTCTCTGATCTCTCTGTATCATTGACCTATTGAACGAACCTGCACAATACCACACTATTTTGTTACTGCTGATTGAGTACTGTTTTATTTGGTATTACAAGGCTTACTTCTTTACTTTTCCTTGTTATGCCGGACTTAGTTTTCATGGAAACTTCTGTAATTTTAGAGTAAGTTAATTACATTCTTAAAAATTCAATGAAAGTTTTTATTTACAGAGAAATAGGGGGAATTTTTAAACTTCTGTTTTCCTATCCAGGAACATAAAATGTGTCTTCATTATTCAATTGACCTTCTTGTTTATTAATAGCATTTTTATTTTTTGAAAATTATTGGTTAAATTCATTATTTTTCTAGTATGGTTGCTATATGATAGTATCTTCTAT
This sequence comes from Galeopterus variegatus, assembly GCF_000696425.1. Classification (NCBI taxonomy): domain Eukaryota; kingdom Metazoa; phylum Chordata; class Mammalia; order Dermoptera; family Cynocephalidae; genus Galeopterus; species Galeopterus variegatus. The sequence goes on from NW_007727773.1 coordinate 181,174, forward strand.
TACATATTTTAGTTGTTTATTGCAGGTGTAGACTTTTGTAAGTTGACTTCATATGCTAAATATAAATTATAAAAGTTTCTCATCTTATTCCTTGAATTTTGTAAGTTAATGATAAAATCTAAAAAACACACACAAAAAATGCCTTAACTTTTCCTCTGTTAGATGAATAACAGATTGCTTTTTTCTTTTCTTCTTTTAGTGGGATAATTGGCAAACTATGTGACCCATGGGACATACATGGCCACTTGCTGTTTTTGTTTTTATTTTTTTTTCTTCCAGACCCTGGACCTAAGAATGTTTTTTGTATTTTTAAATGGTCAGATATTAAATAGTTACATGCATTCTTACATGATATCCTCAGTTTTGCCTCTTGGACACTAAAGAGTAAAATATTTACTATCTGGCTCTATTAAAAAAAATAAGAAAATTTTCTTTAAGAAAATTTAACAACACTATCAATACTTCCAGTATGTGATCCTCTTAATAGACAATATTATTATTTTTCTGACCATAAGTAAATTGTATCTAAAGTTTCTCACAGAAGTACTATCTTTTCATCTCTGTCTCTGTCTCTTTCTCTCTCTGTCCCTCTCTCATTGTTTTATACTAATCTATTTTTTCAGTAGTTATATGAACCTTATAAGATAAGCTGGGATTAAAAAAAATCTTCAATTTTTTAGATTAAACTTGCATATCATGCAAATTAATCATTCTTTGTGTATTTGTTAGAAGTCAACTATAAAGTCATATGGGCCTGGGCTTTTATTGGGAGGCACAGTTATTAACTATTGCTGTGAAACAATGTGAAATCGTATAGAAAATCTTTTTATGTTTCTGCACAGTTAGGGCTTTCTGAAGAAATTTTACTGAAACTTTGAAGCTTTGTTAAAAGAGCAAGCCATAGAAATTAACTTACAACAGTACAGGTATTGAGAATTCCACAGAGATTTACCAAACTACAGAGGTATGTTTTTACACTTGAGGGGAGAATAAGTCATCTCTGGGTTGTAAAGCTTGAATTAGTGGTCTTGTATTTTCCCTAGAAGAAATTATTTAAATTCCATTGTATTAGAGTTTAGTAGTGGAAGTCAGATGGCTATTTTTTCTGTATGTAAGTACAGAAAATTCGTTTTCTCTTTTCCTTGCCTATAAGACTGACTTTATATATGTAGGGTATTTGACCTGGTTCTTATCACATTGCTGAATGTGTAAGAACTGAGACACAAGGGAACATCATGCATATTATTTGCTATAAGGTAAGTAATAAGAAATCAGCTCTGACCAGAAATCTCAGGTGTTCATTCAGGAAGAAATAATAAAGATGATTATTGAAAACTTCACATTTTGTCTACAAAAAAATCTTGCTGAGATTTTCATTAAAACTTCATTAAACCTATAAATAATGAGAGAATTAACATTTTTGTTATGTTGAATCTTGCAATCATAAACATTTCTCCACATATTTATGTTTTCTTGGATTTAATATCATTTTTATTGAAGTGATTGTAAATGGTATTGTTTCTTAATTTTGGCTTCTACCTGTTAATTTTTCACATATTGAAATGCAACTTCTTTTTGCATGTTGATTATACATACTACAAAATTTCAGAGCTCACTTAATATTTCTAAAGGCTTTTATTTGGTAGATTCCTTGGGCTTTTTAATGTAGTCGATCATGTCATCTGTAAATAGAGACAGTTATATTTATTTATTTGCAAATTACATGCTTTAATTCCTTTTTTATTGCCTTTCTGCAATGGTTAGAACTTCCAGTATTAAGTTGAATGATAGTGGTAAAATTGAACACCTTTTGCTTTTTCTCAGTCTTTGACTAAACACATTCAGACTTTCAAGACTGTAAGAAATAAATTCCATTTCTTTATAAATACCCAGTTTCAAGAATTCCATTAAAAGCAACAGAAAACAAACTAATACATAATTCTTTTTCTAATTCAACTTTATTGATTTCTGCTCATACCTTCATCATTTCCTTTCTTATTCTATTTACTTTGGGTTTATTTTGTTCTTTTTTTTTCTATTTTTTTTAGTTTAGGAGATTAGGTCATTGATTTGGAAACTTTTCTTATTCTAATGTAAAGATTTTGAGCTGTACATTTTCCTTTCAGCATTGCTTTAGTTGCATTCCATAGATTTCAATATGTTTTGTTTTTCTTCTCATTCAGTTCTATGTATTTTTTATTAGTTATAAGTCTATGGTTTGATTTCCATATGTGTAGAAATTTTCCTGTAGCCTTTCTGTTATTGATTTCAGGTCAGATTACATTATGGCCAATTCTTTTAAATTTATTAATGTTTGTTTAATGGCCCAAGATATCATCCATTTAGGTGAAAGTTCCATGGGCCACTTTTTCTTTTTAAGAAAAAGTGTAATCTGCTGTCATTGGGCAGCATATTCCTAAAAACGACTATTAGATCTTTTTAGCAGATGGTTTTGTTAAGTTCTTCTAAATCCTTGGTGATTTTCTTTCTAGAGTTTTATCTGTTACTAAAAGATGGATATTGAACTCCCAAACTAGAATTGTGAATTTGTCTATTTCTTCTCTCAGCCCTTTTAGTTTTGCTTCATATATTCTAAAGCCCTGGCTTTCTCTTTTCTTTTTTTTATTTCTATGTATTTATTTATTTATACTGAAGCCTTGGCTTTCCCTTTTCTTTTTTTTATTTTTATGTATTTATTTATTTATTTTTGTGTGTGTGCATATTGCTATGCCTCCTGGGTAGACTGATTCTCTTCTCTTTATGGACTATCCCTCTTTGTCTATAGAAATTTTCTTTGCTTTGAATTCTGCTTTATCAGATATCAATTTAGCCAGTCATTCTTTTTTATTGATAATTTTTATGTTAGACCATTTTCTATCTGTTTACTTTCCAACATATTTATGTCTTTGCATTTGAAGCATGTTTCTTTTACACAACATATATTTGAGTCTTTTATTCCACTCTACCAATTTCTGTCTTAATTGAAGTATTTAGGTCAGTTACATTTCAGGTATTTTAAAAAATATGTTAGGCCCTTTTATTATTTGTTTCCTGGTTGTTTCTCTGTTTCTCATTCTTCTGTTTCTCTTTCTTGCCTTTCTCTAGATTGCTTGGAGGTTTTGTTTGTTTGTTTTTAGTATTCTATCTTGATTTATTTACAGTATCACTTTGTATAGGCTTCTCCATGGTTGCCATAAATACATATAAGACACATATGTATATAATTTATCACAATCTGCTAGTATCCATGTTTTAAACTTTAAGTGAATGTAGAAATCTTACTTCTATTTATATCCCTGTGTCCTCTCCACACTTTAAGTGCAATTGCCTTAAGTACCACATCAGACGATATTATAATTTTTGTTTCAGTCATCAAATGTTACTTAAAAAATTTTATGGCTAGAGATAGTCTATTATATTTATCTTAATTTTTTTCATTCATTCTTTCCTTCCATTTGGAGTCCAAGCCTTGCCTGCTATTTTCTCCTTTTTGAAGGACTTTTAGCCATTCAGTAAGGGTAGTTATGCCAGTGACAAATTCTCTCAGTTTTAATATACCTAAGAATGTCTTAAATTCTCCTTTATTTTTAAAGGATATTTCCACTGGATATAGTATGTAGGATGAACATTTATTATCTTTCAAAACTATTAAATAGCATAGAATTTATTCCTAGCCTCCATGGTATTAGATGAAAAATCTGCTGTTATTCAAATTGATTTCATCCTGTAAATAAGAAACAATCCTTTTGATGTATTATCACATCCAATGTGCAACAGAAAGCTTTGGTTCGTCCTAGCAGCTCTTACAAAACCCATGGCCCAACTTAAATAAGCAGACTTTGCAAAAGTCGTCACCCTCATCCAAGTACTTTTCTTTCAAATACTTTTATTTGAAGGAGGATGAAGAGAATTTTAACTTGTATTACCTTAGCACTTTTCTTGCACATGGCTCTCAGGGACACTGGTAACCACTTGCTAAAGCATGCTAATCTATGTTTATGATCTCTGACCACCAGCAGCAACATACATCAGCCTTGAAACCATTGTGTTCCTTGGCCTCCTCTCTAGAGAGTCAGTCCATTACTCCTGTTTGCTTTATCCATGCATTATATGAATTAGTTTAACAAACTGTATCTCCTAGTGGATTTCTTCTCAGTTTTGAGAAATTTCTATGTCTGGCACAAAGAAACTGGATCTTGACTACTTTTAAAACAAAAGTATTAGCTTAATTGTTAAAGTCTAGTCATTGGATTGGCTCATCCCCAGCCTTTGAAGACAAAAACATCTTCTTTATCCCTTGATCCACAGTGATCAAGTATTGGATCTATTTTTTGGCATTTCAACTTTGCGTATGTGTCACTTAGTTTTTTATTCACTCATTCTTCTTTCTTCCCATTTAGAGTCCGGGCCTTCCCTGCTGTTTTCTTTTTTTGATTGGAGGACTTTAGCCATTCTGTAAGGGTAGTTATGCCAGTGCCAAATTCTCTTAGTTTTTATATACCTGAGAATGTCTTAATTTCTCCTTTAATTTAAAAAGATGTTTCCACTGGATATAGAATGTAAGATGAACATTTATTATCTTTCAAAACTATTAAACAGTATGTCATTCATTAACAAACTACCCCAAAATTAGTGGATTAAAACAATAGCCATGTATGTATTATAATTCTA
>NW_007727773.1:187510-188783 GCF_000696425.1 Galeopterus variegatus
TAGATACAGTAATAATGAAAAAGTTTGAAATATTATGAGAATTATCAAAATGTGACACAGATACACAAATGAAGTAAGCCCATAGACTTGCTTGATGCAGGATTGCCACAAACTTTCAATTTGTAAGGAAACACAATATCTTGTATATCTTTGAAGTGCAGTAAAATGAGATGTGCCTGCACTTACATACTGTTTGTCTGTATTACCTGAATAAAAATAGAATACTATCACTACATCTTTATCTATCACCATATCCATATCTACCTATTATCTTATTGATTCTATTTTCTCTATTGTCTTCATATAAAAATCTCTTACAGAATTTACTTTATAAAATCCAGTATCTTAATTATGCTCATCCTTCAAAGCCTAGCTTAAATCTAACTTACTCCATAATCATTTAAAAATTCACCCTGCTCTTTGCTGCCCAATCACAGCCTTAAAGAACATTTCCCTTATCTATGTTTCATAGCACAGTACTTTTATAGTTACTCTTACATATACCACCTTCTGGATTTTTTAATAGGTCCAGTGAGGTACACATTTTATTGCACATACAAAACTCTAACTCCGTAAATGGCNTAACTGTTGTTTTCTGCTGTCTGCTGGGCATACAAAATCAGATGATGATTTGGCTGCCTGGCTGCTAATCTAGTGGGCCTGCCTCAATTTGAATGGTTTATCTCTGCTCCATCTGGTTTCTCATTATCCAGCCAGCCTGTCTAAGCCTTTCCACATGTCAGTATCAGGATCTCAAGATCAAGAGCAGAAACATGCAAAACCTCCTGAGCTCTTGGCTCAGGACTGGCACATCACTTCTGGCACATTCTATAAGCCAAAGCAAGCTAATCAGTAATATCAACCAAAGGAATGGAGAGATACACTTCATTACTTGATTAGTGGAGATTCACAGTCATCTTATGAAGATATACATACTGATGGGGATGAATTATAGCCAACTTTGCAATCCAGTATGATAGAGTCATATATACATATATATACATAAATTATATATCTATATATAGGTTCCCTTATTTCTATTTCAATTTATTTTATTCATTAGAGCTACCTTTGTAGTTTTTGTTTAATTATTTTAACCATAAAGTTATAATCGTTTCTTTTCCCAAATTGTTCTATTACCTTACATTTTTGAAGGGCTTATCTTCCTAATTGTGTTTTACTCTTTTTTGTATGATGGTTATTTCCTTATGTACAGTAGTTGGCAAATTTCATTGTGAGAACAGTAGAGACAGTGTGTGTATGTGTGTGTGTG
>NW_007727773.1:190228-193581 GCF_000696425.1 Galeopterus variegatus
TAATAGGTCCAGTGAGGTACACATTTTATTGCACATACAAAACTCTAACTCCGTAAATGGCAGAACAGACCTTACAGCCAAGGTTCTTCTATTCAGCCATCCTTATTACCCTAATAGTGGTTTCATAATGGTGTTGTTCTTCATGCTTCCCAGTCTTTCATATGTACCTTGAAAAGTCCAATCCCATATGTTTTATTAAATTTTTTTTCTGTTAGGTGGATTATTCACCCCAAATTCAATGAATTCTCACAAATTTTCCAGTGTGTTTATTTTCTCCACAAAATTCTTGTTGTTTGGGATAATAAACATAGGAAAAATACAATACAATTGGATACAAAGATGAAATTATCTGATGAAAAATACTTATATACCTTTGCCAAGAACAATTAATTGTATTCTAAAATTTAAAAGAATGATATATATTTAGTTTTACAAGATGCTAATATAAAAGTCTAGTGTCTAAGTCTTTCCCACTGTAGTTGGAAGCCCTGAAAAAAATGATAGTAACAGAAAAGACAAGGAAAAAAAACACATCATAAAAATAGATTGTGTTGGAGGGGGCTCATTCCGGTCACCCATACTACTAGGAAGAGGAGGACACTTATCTATGACTATGTTGTCATATAGTTTGTGTTACTATTTTGCTCATCATAAAAGAGAGGAAAAGAAGATTCCATATACCCTACACAAATTCCAAATCTGTACGAAGGAACTAAATTTTCACTCCAAGCTAGTTAGAAAAATGACTTAAGAAGAAAATCTAAAATCATAGGAAAGGTTAATTAATGACATATTCCTGAAATTTTACTAAATCCCTCCATGTTCCAATCACTATGCTTGGTATTGTGGATATGAATGGAGAATTGGACTTTGTGATTCTCTCTTGTCTTGTAAGTGTTATCTAAAACTACACTCATGCTGAATTATCTTTGGTTTGTTCAACCAACATACTGTATGCTACATCTCTCTTGCATTTCAAATTTCTTCAGCCTTCTAGGATTAACTCCTTATACCATGCTGGTTATAAGTGTATTATGATTTTTAGACATTAGACATGGCTGAGTCTCTTTATAGGTTTCAGAAGAGCCATAATATACCACCAGCTGGAAATCTTCATGTGTTTACCTATTTTTCAACCACTTGTGCAGAATTCTAATGTCCCAGTGTCTACCCTATAACCTTGAAGCTGAGTTGGCAATATTTCTTAAGGCACCATGCAGAGAAATTTAATCCTAAAGTGAACATGAAAAATGATGCATGTACCACCAATTTAAATCCTGCACATCATGAGTTCAGTTTGAAGGGAGAAAATATACATTGTTGCATGAACTCTGAACCTTCTAGGAAGAGGCAAAGATATTATAAGAAAATTAGTAAATTATTTCCAAGAGCATAAAAGGCAGTGCATTTATCTGCATTTATGATAAAGTAAATGTGATGCAACAATTGATTATGTTAGATGATTGCATTTTAACTTTATTCAATGTGAATTTTTATACTGCACTTTACCATACTTAATTTCAAGTAATTCATAATAAAGATGCAGATTTTTTTCTTTGCTATAATATTCTCAATGGAGAATGAGAACTGTGTACACTCATCTGAAAAAAAGAATACATTCATTTAATTACTCATGCATTTATCCAATATTTGTTAAGCAAACCTCCCCCACCTCCCGCCCCAGGAACTCTGTAAGATTATTGTGATTTAAAGATAGCTAAAACAGACTTAGTTGCTCAAAATGTTTTTAAAGGAGCTGGCATAAAATTGTTATTTATTTTAAAATCAATAACAATTTCCACTTTTTTTTACGTGCAAGAAAAGAGCTATATAATAATAGAGGGAACTCTGGTGACTTCATTTTCTACACTGTTGCTTGAATAAATTAGGTAAGCTTTTTTAGACAAACTTTTCTCATTTGTTTATTCTTTATGAAACCATTTTAAAAATCTGAAATATGCCAGGAAGTATGTTAGGCACAAGTTTATATGAATTACCTTATGTTATACTTTCATCGACAATGAAAATAAATATTTATTTCTCATTTGAAAATGAGGAAATTATGAAACAAAAGTTAAGTCCATTGTCCACAATTATCCAGGCTAGTAAGCATTAGATGCAGGTTTTAGGCCCAGCTTACTTGGCTAAGATAAGACTAACCTCTTACTACTAAGCCATCTTGCTTCCTCTGGAGATGTTGAGCCCTCCATGTCAAAGTGTTGAGAGGCTTCATCAGTGACTGAGGAAATATCTTTAAGTTCTAAAGAATGCTGCAGAAGAAAGGCATTATTTATAATTCACTTTGCTAAGATTTTCTCTTTTTTCACCTTTCCAAGGGAATATGTATTTAGTTGTTGACGTAATTTTATGAGAGTTACTTTTTGTTGTGTAATTCCACCATCTGATTCACCTTAGTATTGGCATCAGTTGAATGTTTTTTTCTCATTTAAGTTGGGATTTTCTTAGTTCTTGGTGTGACAAGCAATTTTCAATTATACCCTAGACATTTAGTATATTATGTTAGTAGATGCTGCGTTCTGTTTAAATATTTGATTTTAGCCACCAGTCACCCTGATTAGGTTTAGCACATGCATCTTGTCTTATTTTTGTGGGTTATGGTTCAAATGGCTGCTTAATTTCCAGAGTTTCTCATGTTATTTTGCTTAGTTTAGCTCATGCTACTGTGATTCCCACTGGTCCCTGTTGCTGCTTCCTGAAGGGACAGAACATGTTTCTGCAGGCCGGGAGCTGACTGCTATCCTTCAGCATATAAAGTGTGGTGGGATCTCTCTTTTAGTGTCTCCCATCCTTCCAAGGTGTCCCAAGTGAGCAGGAGAGTCTTCTCCTTCACTGATAAAGAGGCCACTAAGTGTGACTGTATTCTGTCTGCCTACCTCCTGCTAAAGAAGGGACATGAGGTAGGACGAAACAGGGTTCCCGGACCAGTCGGCTTGGTATAGTGGATTCTCTCCTGCCACCTCTGCTGCCAACTACCATATCTCTCAGTATCATTGTCTGTTGCAGTATTACCAGGTTTGTAGTTCTGCTTAGCAGGGAGGAAAAAGGAAGTACAGATCTATGCCGTTTTGTTTGGACAGGAAGTCCCATATAACTTTCCTAATCATCAGAGATATAAATCCAAAAGGACATAAAGTGTAATATGTATGAATCATCTTCCTATGCATTTTAGGAGTGCTTGTTATTATTATTGTCATTTTACTGAGAGTAAATATTCACATAAAATAAAGTACTTACATATTTCACAATAGTGTACTAATTCTCTTCTTCCATTTTATTTTTTTAGTCTTTCCCATATAAGGAAATTGTAATTCTGATTTTGAACAAATTACATA
>NW_007727773.1:193763-204802 GCF_000696425.1 Galeopterus variegatus
AGGAAAAAGGAAGTACAGATCTATGCCGTTTTGTTTGGACAGGAAGTCCCATATAACTTTCCTAATCATCAGAGATATAAATCCAAAAGGACATAAAGTGTAATATGTATGAATCATCTTCCTATGCATTTTAGGAGTGCTTGTTATTATTATTGTCATTTTACTGAGAGTAAATATTCACATAAAATAAAGTACTTACATATTTCACAATAGTGTACTAATTCTCTTCTTCCATTTTATTTTTTTAGTCTTTCCCATATAAGGAAATTGTAATTCTGATTTTGAACAAATTACATATCACAACAGGATTCTTATGAAGATTAAATGAGTTAACCTATGTAAAAACTGGAAACATACCTAGCAGACAGCATATTTATTTTTATTTATAGCTAAAATCCATTGGAAGTGATCTCCTAATAGTAATCATATTTATGAATTGAGGAAGGACATTTATACCAGCATGGATAAGTCTTTGGAGATACATCACATTTTAATGTGCAGGTTTAAATCATTCAAAATGTATTTATTGATAAATCACTGTGTTGAGGTCACAGTATGAAGTACTGGGATGCAAAAATGAGAAGATAATATAGTTCGGCCTCTTGGAACTCAGATTATATTTGGAGCAAAAGATAATTAAAAAAAAGATTTTATAAAGTGTGTAAGTGACATAATGGGTGAAGTAAGATCAATGAAGAGACACTTAAGCATGGTTGAACTTAAAGTGGGAGTGTTCATTTTGTCAGGTGCAGGTAAGAGAGAGCATGTGATATTGGAGTAAAGGAGAGAAAACAAATGTAGTGTGCAAGGTGGAGTGGTGGGCAGTTAACTGCTGAGAGATTTGCCTCTTACATTTCTATAATTTTAAATAGGTAATTTAACTCCTCTTAGTCTCAATTTCCTACTCTCGTGAAAGAAAAAAGTAATGTGCATGCTTTCTCCAAAAGATGAAAACTGCTAAGGAAGTGTTTATAATGCACTTAACACTTTACTATGTATAAAATATATATTTACTGTTATCATTTTTATTTAGAAAATATTTTTTTTTCCTTTTTGTCTTTTTTCGTGACCGGTAACGGGATCGCAACCCTCAGTGTCGCGCCCGTACTGCGACCGGCAATGGGATCACAACCCTCAGTGTCACGCCCGCACCGCGCTCAACCAGTGAGCAGACCGGTCTCTATATGGGATCCGAACCCTTGGCGGGAGCACCGCCACGCTCCCAAGTGCCGCACTCTACTGAGTGCGCCACTGGGCCGGCCCTATTTAGAAAATATTTTGACGTGGTAAAGCAGAGGATGAAGTAAGATTAAAAAAAGGAACTCACCTTTTAATTGTATATTGTCCCAAATAAGACGGGCTTAGAATGGACAGTGGGCAAACTTCTATTGGCTAAAGAGAATCTCACTGGGAGAAAAGGAAAGGAGCTCAGTCCTCCTTTTCCTTGATTTATCAGCAACATTTGACACTTTGAGCACCTGTGCTTCCTTAAAATGCTTTCTACATGTCTAGGATGCCATACTCGACTTTAATAATTATTTCCGCCATTGCCCAATTTTTGTCTCCTCTGCTGGTTCTTTCTAACTCCCCTTATTTGGAAATTCTTTTGACTTTTCCCTTGCTTCCTTTTAGAATCAATTTCACTCAATTAGCAGTTTCATTCAGAATCTAGGCTTTAAGTAGTATGCATGTTTGTGTACCTTACGTATGCATGTTTTTTGTACCTTTATTTCAGAGCTCTTTTCTGCATCCCTACCTTACATTTCTAACTAAATATTCAATATCTCTTTTTTGAATGTCATATAATCATCTCACATGTAACTTACCAAATACTGAGTTCATGAACTTTTCCCCATATTTATTCTTTCCAAAATCATTTCCAACTAAAGAAATGGGAAATCAGTTGATCCATTATGCAGAAGAACAAACAAAAAGGATTAAAGGATTAAAGTCAGCTTCAACTGCTTTCTGTCTCTTACTCTCCTCTCCTAATCAGTCAACAGATTCTTTGGACTTAAAATACCCAGAACCCTCATCATTTCTATTACTATTGTCATGGTCCAATTCAACATTATCTGTCACCTGGATTATTACAGTAGCCTAACCTCCCCTGTTTCCATAACACAGCAATGTTAAGTGTAAGTTAGAACAAATCACTCCTCTGTTCAAAACTAACAGCTTTGATCACACTGAGTATAAGCCAGAGTCATTAAAAAGTCTACAAGCCGTTTTATGGTCTTTGCCGCCTTTGTACCTTACCACTTCCCACTGTCCTTTCCAGTCACTATGATCCAAACCGACCTCCATGTTCTTCATGCCAAGTAGGCCTATCCCGTCCTGTTGGAAACATCATTTGCTTTTCCCTTTGTTTGCAATGCTGCTTACTGTGATATTTATACAGCTCCCTCCTTACCTACTCTTTACTCTAGTATTGTGAGACCTTTGCTAACTGTCCTATATAATTTTTTAATCTCCTTGCTATGCTGTATACATGTGCTCTGCTTTATAATTCTTTGCACCATTTTTTTACCATTACAAAATAACATATTTTTAATTTGCTTATGGGTTTATTATCTATCTCCATAACATGAAAATCTGAGTTCCATGAAGGCAAAATTCTCATGTTCTCTTTGTCTTTATGCACTCATGTTTATGCATAGCAAACAGGAGATACTCAATAAATATTTGTTGATGTATAAATATTTAATACCTTCCCACATTTGGCCAATAGTATTTGGTGTCATAAACTGATAAAGTATCTGGTTACCACTTTTTTTTCTTTAAAACTTTATCATGTCTACCTACAGATTTTAGGATCATGTGCAAATTTCTGAACTCTTGAGACCATCTCCTTCTGATTCCTGTCTGATCACTTGGCTCTACTTATTATTTCTTCCAGCCAGAGAGAGAATTACTTGTAATTTCTTCTAACTGGATCCTGTTATTTCACAGTTTCTTGCCATGTGTATTTTTCCTTTGAGAGAGTTAGCTAATCATTTCTTATTTTTTAATAATTATTATTATTACAAAATATAATATGTAAAAATAGTGATTAGGATATATGAAAAGTTTAAAGTTGAGTAATAATATTAAAAGTCCTTTTCTGTCTATCTTAGATCAAATTAAATCTCCTCCTGCCTCACCCTTCCTCAAGGATAAAAACAATCCAAAATTATTTGTTAAACATTCTCTTGCTTTATTTTTAAATAGATTTTCCAGATATGTGTTTAGGCTCATATATATATATATATACACACATACATACACACACACACACACACACACACACAGAGTTTATTTTTGTTTTAAAATTTTTAAAACTTTATAAAATATGGAATTGCATAATCCACCAGGGTGCACTCTGCATATGAGGGAGAAATGGAGATAGGCCAAGAGAAGATAAAAATTAATACTGTGTTGAGGGTGGTATAACAAGATGGAATTAATCTAAAAGGAACATGTTCATTTGTGAAAAATGAGGAAAAAAATAATCTGAAAATAGGAATGGAGAATGGTCAAGCTGGGTTAGAGCCCTTAACCATCACCTTCTCAAAAATGATTTTGTAGCTGTGTGCGTATTTAGAAAAGAGAATCTTTCTGATGTGGACTCAGTCTTGTTCTGTCTTTTCTGTTCCTATTTTCTGACCAGGAACTCTGGATTCCATTCTTGTACTCTTCATCTTTGTTCTTAATGAATTGGATATTATTTTGTTTTTGACACCATTCCTAAAGCATAAGCAATAGTCACACTTTCCTCAATGCTCAAGTGATACGTGCTAACTTTATCCACCTCCAGCCAAACTATTCTGAAAGCTTCAGCCTGTGCCATAGTCCCAAACCTTTCTACTACCTTGTAAAGGTTAGCTACAGTAGGCTAACATGCATCTTCACCCTTCTCAAACAGACTTACAACTGAAAATGGAGTGACATCAGCATGACTTTGGAATAGGAGTTGTCTAGCTCCACTTTTACTCACAGAAATACAACTAGCAACTATCAGCAAGCAAGAATAGCTTTGTGAGTATCCCAGAAACTAGGAGTGAGGCTGCGACACCCCCTTGGGCTACCCAGAGAAAACCACAATGTGATATTATCTTAAATCTGTTAGAATAGCTTTTACCAAAAAGGTGAAAAATAACAAGTGTTGGAGAGAATGTGGAGCAAAGAGAACTCTTGTACATTGTTGGTAGGAATGTAAATTAATACAGCCATTATAGAAAATGGTTCTATGATTTGAATGTTTTCTCCAAATCTCATGCTAAAGCTTTACCCCAGTGTGGCAGTGTTGAGAGGTGATTGGATTGTGAGAGCTCTGCCCTCATGAATGAAATAATCCATTCACGGATTATTTAATAAATTAATGGATGATGATGGGAGTGGTAATAGGAGCTTTATCAGAGGAGAAGGAGACCTGAGCAAACATGTTAGAACACTCTTGCCCTCTTGCCATATAATGCCCTGCACTGCCTTGGAATTCTGTGGATAGTTTCCACCAGGAAGAAGATCCTCACCAGGTGCCCCCTTGACCTTGGGCTTTCAGCCTCCAAAACTGTAAGAAATAAATTCTATTTATCTACAAGTTACTCAGTTTCAGGTATTCTGTTATAACCAAGAGAAAATAGGCTAAGACAAATGGTATGAAGATTTCTCAAAAAACTAAAAATAGAACTACCATAGAATGTAGTAATTCTACTTCCGGATATATATCCAAAGGAATTTAAGTCAGTATTTTGAAGCAATGCCTACACTCCTGTGTTCATTGCAGCATTATTTACAATAGCCAAGATATGGAATCAGCATAAATGTCCATCAACAGATGAACGGACAAAGAAAAGTTAGTATATATACAATAGAAGACTATTCAGCACTATAAAAAAAGGAAATTCTGTCTTACAACAAACTTGGATAAAACTGAAGAAGATTCAGTGAAATAAGCCAGGCACAGAAAGACAAATACTGCATGATCTCACCTATATGTAAAATCTAAAAACGTTGAACTCATGAAGTAGAGCAGTAGAATGATGGTTATTAGAGGGTGGAGGGGGTGTGGTGGGCAGAGAGGGAATGGGGATTTGTGAATCAAAGGCTACAAAGTTTCAGATGTACATGAGGAATATGGTTTAGGATCTATTACACAGCAGGGTGAATATAGTCAATGAAGATATATTGTATATTTCAAAATAACAGTTAATTTCAAATGTATCACTATAAAAAAATTAAAAGTAAGCAAGGTGAGAGATATATTAATTAATTTTCTCATTTCATATTTTATACATATATGAAAACATAACATTGCACCTCATAAATGTATACAATTATGATTTGTCAGTTCAAAATACTATTAATTAAAAAAGAAATTTAAAAAGATTGCAATTTTTGACTGACATATGTATCTTCCTTAAAAGATTATAAACTATTTGTTTTTTTTTATTCCCAGGCCTAGTTTATTGCTTGGCACATAGTTGGTGCTCAATAAATGCTTACTAAACAAATAACAGAATGAATGAATGCCAGTGGCAAAATATTACAACCCAGGCATATTTTTCCAATGACGGGCTATGTAGGGTAACTGTTCAAAGATTTAAAGTTGCATTCCTGGATCCACACCACACTTCTACGTTCGGCACTGTGACCTTGGACAAGTTGCTTACTGTCTCTGACTCTCAAATCATGCATCTTTAAGATGACAGATAATAACAGAACTTAACTCATTCAATTGTTATGAAAATTAGATGAGTACAATTCCTGGTACAAAGTTAGCATTAAGAAAAAAAACTATTATCAGAAGCTATTACAGGGAATGATATACAAGTAAATCTGCTGGGTGTTTCTACTTTTAAATGTCATCCTTTTGAAACTAATTTGCTTGCACTCATTTATTTTCCTTGAGTGCAAAGAAATGTTTCATCCATCTGGATTCTTAACACACCTCTGTTGAATTAATTAGAAGAGATGTACCCTTAACTACACTAACAATAGCAAATTACACTATAGAAATTTGAGTGACCTTATTATTGTGCTACCAGTTTTACTTGAAACAGGCAGCAGAGTGTCTATTATACATAGGAAGAGCTCCCTTTGAAACATAATTGTGGAAGCATTTTTCTTATTTTGTATTTGCAAGAGATGTCTATTTCCTTCTTGAATACCACTTTTCATTTGGTAACCAGAAAAACGCTTACTGCAGTAATATATTTAACTTTTGGTCTGGTTCTGCATAATCTAATTTTTATACACTCTTGTGTAAATTGTAGCCACTTCATCAATGTCTTCTTCTTTTTTCTCTTAACAATGCAATGACAGTGATTAATTTCTAAAGACTGGTAAACAAAAACCTTACCTTGGAAGTTATTAAAATGGAGCTGCAAACTGTGCGAGGGCTGACAAATTTATACACCCAGCAATGCACCACCACACTCTATGAATCGAGTATGCCTAAATATTCCTGTAGAAAAAGCAGAAAACAAGATAATCTGTTCCACCACATTTTGATAAATATATTCCGTAGGCTTGGTTACATTTTAATTATTAATACAGTGGCTACTAGTGACCACATATAAGAAAGTTAATGAATTCTAAAATATGGATTTCAATATAAGAAGAAACACAAATTACTCTTTAAATAATTGTCTTATAAAATGCTTATTTATCTTTCATTTTATAATTATACTAAGTGTATTAGTCAGTTTCTCTTGCTTATAACGAAAATACCTGGAACTGGGTGATTTACAAGAAAACGAAATGTATTACTTATAGTTTCAGAGGCCAGGAAGTCCAAAGTCCAGGTCTGGTGAAGGCTTTCTTTGGTGGTGACTTCAGTGATGGCAGGGTATCAGCACACGTGAAATACCCGAGCAGATACAGCAGAGAGAGCAACCTCCTCAATCACTCTCCTTTTTAAGCCCTCAGCACCACACCCTGACCAACATTATTAATCCATTTAATACTGTGTGGTCCTGCAATGTAATCACCTCTTCAAGGCTCCACCTTTCAATTACCATAATAGGATTTCCCACCCTCAACAGTTACAGTGGGCATTAAGTTTTGGGGAGACATTCAACCCAAGGCACTAAGTCTATACATAAAATGAAATTAGGGTTGGACTATTTCATCACAGGCAAATTAGGTAATGAACAAAGTTGGCAATTTATTTATCTTGCCTAATGACAAGGTATCTCTTGATTAGACCTTTTAAATAAGCAATAAAAACAAAACCTAGCTATTTATTTTTTTTCTATATGATGTGTTTTCGATGTATATATGTAACCCATCATAAGTTGAATAACCAAATGAGGAGCATTCTAAGACACCTGTGTTGCCAAGGGATGTGCAATGGTATAACAAAGAAAACAACGGGGATTCATTTTTAGTTTAAACTCTATCCAATAAGGGATCGAAAGGAGGTAGAGAAAGAGAGACAGAGATAGAGAGAAAGCAGTGCCAAAGGAGGACCTCTGGTTATAGCTCAAATGAATTTTATATACAGAAACTAAATAATACCTCCAAACCTTCTCTAGGATGTCAAGTTAATACCATTAAAATGAAGACATGCCACTGCTGCAGATCAAGTAGAGATGCAGAAGCAAGTTCTATGACCAGAACAACAACAAAAAAGGTGCTGGAAAAACATGGATTTCAATGGTCAAGAAAAATGGCATTGCAATTCACAGTAATAGAGGCAAGCAAAATGCTGTGTATTTTTTAACTTAAATGACTTTATTTTTCTGACCAGTTATAGGTTGACAGTAAAAAAAAAAAAAAAAAAAAAAAAAACTGAGTAAAGTACAGAGTTCCCATATACCCTCTTTCCTCCAATTCCAATTTCCACTACCATTAACATCTTGCATTGGTGTGGTACATTTGTTACAATTGACCAACCAGTATTGATATATTAATATTAACTGAAGTCCATAGTGCACATTAGAGTTCACTTTTTGTATTTTACATTCTATGAGTTTTGACAATATTTTGTGATGTGTATTGACCATTATAGTATCATACATAATATTGTTTCACTGTCCTAAAAATCCCTGTGCTCTACCTATTCACCCCTTTGTCACTCTTTCTGAACCCCTGGCAATCATTAATCATTTTACTGTTTCCAAGGGTCTGCCTGTTCCGGAATGTCATATAGTTGGCTTCTTTCACCTAGCAATATGCATTTAAGGTTCCTTTGTATCATTTGGTGGACTGGTAGCTGATTTATGTGTTTATTTATTTATCTATTTATAGTTTTTTATGTTTCACTGAAAACATTTTATTGGCCTTTGGATAGAAACAGGAATTTATTTGCCAGGAAGGATGATCCCATCATACCTCTGCTGGAACCAGCACATGGACTCCTCTTTGCTGAATCTGTGTTTGGCCCCAGTGCAGCCTGTCCTGCACTTCTTGGCTGTGATGCTGAAACCTGGCTTACGCAGAACCACATAGAAGTCCAGGCCACAGATACCAAAGCTCGGGTCATATTTGATCCCCAGATGGATGTGTTCCTGGATCCCAAAGCCAAAGTTTCCAGTATCTGAGAAGTTAGTTTTTCTTATTTCATACTCCCACACCTTCAGGCCCTTCTCCAGGATTTCTTCTGCCTTGGCCCCACCGACTGTGCAGCGGATAGCAGTCTCTTCATTTCTCCTGATGCCAAAGGATCTGACAGTGTATCTAGCTTTGGAAAACACAGGGGTCTGGCCTGTGAACTGCTCCAATACCTTGGCTGCCTGGGTCAGTCTGTCTCCATTCCCCCACACACAGATGTTGAGGCAGCGCTTGCGGATGTGAAGTTCCCGCATGGGATTCTCCTTTTCCCTTTGATCCCGTGCCATGACCGAGAACAGGAAGAGTTGATTTATTTTTTTATCACTGAATAATATGTCATCATATGGACATAGTTGTTTATATATTCAAAGACCAAAGGACATCTTGGTTGTTTCCAATTTTGGCAATTATGAATAAAGCTAATATAAGCATTTGTGTGCAGCTTTTTGTATGGATGTAGCTTTCAGCTCATTTGGATAAATCCCAAGGAGAATGCTTGCCGGATTACATGGAAAGAGTATGTTAAATTTTGTAAGAATATGCCAAACTCTTCTAAAGGGGCTGTGTTTTAGTACATTTTGTGTTGCTATAACAGAAATACCTGAGACTGGGTAGTTTATAAAGAACAGAGGTTTATTAAGGTTATGATTCTGGGACAGCTGCATCTGGCACGGGCCTCAGGCTGCTTCTACTCATGGTGGAAAGGGGTTGGCTGCCAGCAGGTATGAGCAGATCACAAAGTGAGAGGAAATAAGAGAAAGAAAGAAGGTGCCAAGGTCTGTTAAACAACAAATTAGCTCTTGCAGAACTAATAGAGCGAGAATTCACTCATTAATCCATTCATGAGGGATCCGCCCCCATGACTCAATCAGTTTCCAACACTGCCACATTGGGGATCAAATTTCCACGTGAGTTTTGGAGGGGACGACATATCCAAACTCCACCAGGATGTATCATTTTGCATTTTAACCAGCAATGAATGGGAGTTCCTCTTGCTCCATGTCCTCACCAGCATTTGGTGTGTGTTAGTGTGTTTTAATTTTGGTCATTCTAATAGATGTATACCAGCATCATGTTGTTGTTTTAAATTGTAATTCTCTAATGACATATGAGTTTGAACATTTTTCATGTGCTTATTCACCATCTTTATATCTTCGTCAGTGAAGTGTTTGTTTACAAGTTTTGCCCATTTTTAATTGGGTTATTTAAGTTCTTATTGCAGACTTTTAAAAATTCTTTGTATATTTTGAAAAAAACAGTTCCTTAGCTGATATGTATTTTGTGAAGATAGATTCCTAGTCTGTGGCTTATCTGTTTCTTCATCTTAACAGTGTTTTGCAGAGCAGAAATGTTTAATTTTAATGAAATCTAACTTCTCATTTTTTTCTTTTGTGGATCATGATTTTGGTGTTGATTCTAAGGAGTCACTGAACTGACCAACCTGAAGTTACCTTATGTGTCTTTTGACTTTTTATATAAACTTTAGGATTATTTTGTCAATATCTACAAAATAATTGACAGTGCTTTTGAATGAATCTATAGATTAAGTTGGTAAGAACTGACATCTTAATAACATTGAGTTTTCCTATCCATGTACATAGACTATCTCTCCATTTATTTAAATCTTTTGCATTTGTTTCTTTTATCAGAGTTTTGTAGTTTTCCTCCTAGAGGTTTTCTATATATTTTGTAAGATTTATACTGAAGAATTTTACTTATTTGGTGGTAACACAATTAGCATTTTGTTTTTAATTTCGAATTCCAAATGTTCATTGCTTTTATATACAAAAGCAATTGACTCTTGTATATTTATCTTATGTCCCACAACCTCATTACAGTCACTTATTACTTCCAGGAGTGTTTTTTGTGTAAACAAACACAATAATCTATATTTTTTCCCAATCAGTATAATTTTATTTCCCTTTCTTATCTTTTAACAATAGCTAGAAATTCCAGTACAATGTTGAATAGGAGTGGTGAGAATGGATCTCTATGCCTTGCTCCTAGTCTTAGTGGGAAAGTATCTAGTTTGTCACCATTAAGTGCTTATTTTTTTTTTTTGCAGATTTTCTTATATAATTTCACTACTTTAAAGGTATTAAGATTTGTCTTATGTCCCAAAATGTGATCTATGTGCATGAATATTACATGAAACCTTGAGAAAAATATGTATTCTGCTGTGTTAGATCAAGTATTCTATAGGTGTTCACAGATCCAGTTGATTAATGGTGTTGTTTAGTACAATTATGACATTTAAAAAATAAAATTAGTAAGCTGGGCTGAGAGAAGTCAGAGGAAATGGTAGAATAAGGACAAAAGTTGGTAACCTAAACTTTCACTTTAAGAAACTAAAAAAGGAACAAGATTACATGGGTGTTACAACACAGAAAATTAGACATTTCTAGAAAACACCTAATGCATTTGAAAAATAGCTCCTTTACACCTATCAAAAAAGAACTGATAAATTTAGTTACCTGAAATCAGAATTTAATGACTAGCTACAA
>NW_007727773.1:205478-207165 GCF_000696425.1 Galeopterus variegatus
AATTTTGTCAATCTATAGTTTCAAATATAAAACTTGAGTTGTAGAAATATTTGAATAATTTATATTTTTCAAAGTGTTTTAGCTAAAGAAGAGAGGAAATTTATGTTCCCTTTAATTAATCATGTAACTGTAATATTGAATATATTTATGCTCTGTTTCCTAAAAAACTGAATGGAAGATATCAAGTATATTATTAAAATTATTCAGTGTATATGTACAAGTAATATGTATCATTATCAGTTTATAGAACTGTTAAACAAAATAAAAGGTAAAGAATTTAGTAATCATGTTTTCTTGCCATACTCATTGGTTATGCGATGGAAAGATTTAACAAAGGCTTTCAGTGCTGCTAACTTCTTTTCTAATTTACCCTGAAAGAAAAGGATTACATGCAAGGATACATTTTGTAATGAAAGGAAGATAATTGGCAATGAGGTTTACTTTTGCTCAATAATGTACTGCATAAAAATGAGCTAAATATGTAACTTAAGAAAAGGAAAACTGTATATGTGATTTAACTATAAAGGCATAAAAATTCAAGTTGAATGAAAACTTTTTATACTATGAAAATATGAAAACAATTTTGTACATGCTTTTTTATGGTATGCATCCTGTTTGCTTATTTTTTTATTTTCATTTATCAATATATAATATAGTTGATTTTCATGTCCCTTTATCAATTCCTCCTTATCCTCCATCCTCCCCCCCCCCAGCAACATCGTATCTGTTCATTTGTCTTAACAAAATAAAGGAATTGTTGTGATTGTTATCTCTTCTTTCCCCCACCCCCATTCATATTTTTATTTGCTTATTTATTTTTATTAGCTCCCACAAATAAGTGAGAACATGTGGTATTTCTCTTTCTGTGTCTGGCTTATTTCACTTCATATAATTTTCCCTAAGGCCATCCATGTTGCTGTGAAGGGTAGGATTTCAGTTTTGTAAATAGCAGAGTAGTATTCCATTGTGTAGATATACTACATTTTCCTTATCCACTCATCCAGTGATGGGCATTTAGGCCAGTTCCAACTCTTGGCTATTGTAAATAGTGCTGGAAATAAACATGGGAGTATACATATCCCTTCAACATGATGATTTCCAGTCCTCTGGGTATATACCCAGCAGTGGAATAGCTGGGTCATATGGTAGATCTATCTGTAGTTGTTTGAGGAACCTCCATATCATTTTCCATAAAGGCTGTACCATTTTGCAGTCCCACCAGCAGAGTAGGAGGATTCCTTTTTCTCTGCGATGTCCCCAGCATTTGTCTTTCACAGTCTTTGGATATTAGCCATCCTAACTGGAGTTGGATGGTATCTCAAAGTAATTTTGATTTGCATTTCCCAAATGCTGTGTGATGTTGAGCATTTTTTCATGTGTCTGTTAGCCATTCATATATCTTCAGTTGAGAAATGCCTGTTCAGCTCCTTTGCCCATTTTTTAATTGGATGACTTGTTTTTTTGCTGTAAGGTTGTTTGAGTTCCTTGTATATTCTGGTTATTAATCCTTTGTCAGATGTATATTTTGCAAATATTTTCTCCCACTCTGTTGGATGTCTTTTTGCTCTGTTAATTGTTTCTTTTTCTATGCAGAAGCTTTTTAGTTTGATATAATCGCATTAGTTTTTTTTTTCTTTGGTGGTCTGTGCTTTTGAGGTCATATTCATAAAGTCTGTACCCAATCGTA
>NW_007727773.1:208143-210128 GCF_000696425.1 Galeopterus variegatus
TTTTTTTCTTTGGTGGTCTGTGCTTTTGAGGTCATATTCATAAAGTCTGTACCCAATCGTACTTCCTGGAATGTTTCCCCTATATATTCTTGTTTCAGGATGTATATTTAATTCTTTAAAACATTTTGATTTGCTTCTCATATATGGTGAGAGGTAAGGGTCTATTTCATTCTCCTACATATGAAAGTCCAATTTTCCCAGCAACATTTACTGAAGAGACAGTCTCTTCCCCATTGTGTGGTTTTGGAGACTTTGTCAAAGATCAGATGGCTGTAGGTGCATGGATTGATTTCTGGATTTTCTATTCTGTTCCATTGGTCCATGAGTCTGTTTTTATGCCAGTACCATGCTGTTTTGGTTACTGTCACTTTGCAGTATAGTTTAAAGTCAAGTAGTGTTATACCTCTGGCTTTATTTTTTTTGCTCAGTATTACTTTGGCTATTCGTGGTCTTTTGTTCTTCCATATGAATGTTAGGAATGTTTTCTCCAATTCTGAGAAAAATGTCATTGGGATTTTGATGGAAATTGCATTGAATCTGTAGATCACTTTGGGTAGTATGGACATTTTCACAATGTTGATCNCTTTTATCATTATATAGTGGCCCATCTTTATCTTTTTCATACTTTTTGGTCTTAAATCTATTTTATCTGATAAAGAATAGTTACTCCAGCTCTTTTTTCATTTCCATTTTATATCTTTTTCCATCCTTTCACTCTTATAGGTGTCTTTAGAGGTGAGGTGGGTCTTTACAGGTGGGGTGGGTCTCTTGAAGGCAGCATATTGTTGGGTCCATCTTTTTAATCCAATGAGTCAGCCTGTGTCTTTTGAGCGGGGAATTCAAATCTTTTACATTAAGAGTTATTATTGAAAGGTATTGATTTACTCTTGGCATTATATTGATTTTTGATTGGATGTTTTAAATATATTTTGTTCCTTTCTGATTTACTGATTGTCTTCTGTGCTTGTTGGCTTCTTGTAATCGTAGATAAACTTTTTTCCCTTTTATTAACATTTTATTTTATTAGTCTGTTTTGTTCTATCTTGAGTATTCATGTTGGTGATGGTTGTCTTTCAGGTTCCTGACCCAGTACTCCCTTTAGAATTTCTTGTAAAGCTGGTCATGTGGTAGATCTCTCAAAGTTTTTCCTTGTCTGTTAGATATAGCATTTGTCCTTTGTTTTGGAAGGATAATGTAGCTGGGTAAAGTATTCTTAGCTGACAATATTTGTCTTTTAGTATTTTGAATATATTTTCCAATTCTCTTTTGGCTTTTAGGGTTTCTAATGAAAGTCTGATGTTAGTCTGATAGGGGATCCCTCATAGGTTACTTGATTCTTCTCTCTTACAGCTTTTAAGATTCTCTCTCTGTCTTTGAATTTTGCCAGTTTGACTATAACATGT
Source organism: Galeopterus variegatus (assembly GCF_000696425.1). Classification (NCBI taxonomy): domain Eukaryota; kingdom Metazoa; phylum Chordata; class Mammalia; order Dermoptera; family Cynocephalidae; genus Galeopterus; species Galeopterus variegatus. The sequence continues at coordinate 209,547 of NW_007727773.1, forward strand.
CTTTGAGAGGACCTTTTTGGGTTGAATATGTTGGGGGATCTTTGAGCTTCCTGTATCTGAAGATCTATATCTTTCCCTATACTTGGGTAGTTTTCTTCTATTATTTCATTGAATATGTTTTCAATGCCATTTCCTTTTTCCTCAACCTCTGGAATACTCATGATTTGGACAATGGAATGCTTGAGGTTGTCTGTTATCTCTCTTAGACTTTCCTCAGGTTTTTTAACTCTTTTTAATTTTGTCTACTTGGGTTATTTTGAACAAGCCATCTTTAACGTCAGACATTCTCTCTTCTGCTGGACCTAGCCTGCTGGTTATGCTCTCTGCTTTTTTTACTTATTTTATTTTATTCCATTTTATTTTAAATTAATTTAATTTAGTTATTATATTTAATTTTATATTTATTTAGTTTTATTTAATTTTATTATTTTATTATTTTGTTGAATGAATCCTTCAGCTCCACAAGCTCTGCTGCATTCTTTTTCAGGGCATTGATTTCGTTGTACATTTCCTCTTCCAGGTCCTGTATACTTATTTTCATTTCATTGTGCCTAACTGAGTCTTCTTGTATCTCATTTAATT
>NW_007727773.1:210140-210910 GCF_000696425.1 Galeopterus variegatus
TTTAAAATACTGCATGTAGTTTTAGAGTACTCAAATAGTACACAAAAGTATCAGTGAGCTTAAAGGAAAACTCCTGGGTTGGCCCTGGACAAAATTTGTCATTAATCTGCAAGAGGTGTTAGCGGACAGCTTCTAGCTGTTAGCATATTCAAGTCTGATTATTGTACATTTGTATAGTTTTTGAACCCCATGTTTGAAATTGCTTATCTCCTTTGTGATTTGTATCAACTTGTGTAGACTAGAGTAACAAAGACTAATCGATGTGTAGCTACAAAGGTATTTTGTAGATATATGGTTAACATATACAGCTGGATGACTTTCAGTAAAGGACATGACTTTTGATAATGAATGTAGTCTTTATCCAATCAATTGAAGGCCTTAAGGGCAAAAATTAAGGTTCCCTGAGAAGGAGCTCTACCTCAAGAATGAAAGCATAAACTTCTGCCAGAATTTTCAGCCTTATAGCCTGCCCTGCAGATTTATAGGTTACTAGACTCCATAATCATGTAAGACAATTTCTTTAAATACATTAATAAATAAATAAAATGTATTTACTGTGCTAAGTAATATAAAGTATATTATATATCTGCCATTGGAGATACATATATTTCTCACTGGTTTTGTTTCTCTGTAGAACTCTGAATGCTACATGCCCATTATAAATAAAGATGTTTAGTTTGTTTTCTTTTTTGTGAAGAAAGCAGAACACTGAAATGTTGATTATCACACAACATTCAAGTTTTTGTGTTTGAAAAATATTTTGATTCTCA
>NW_007727773.1:211766-213468 GCF_000696425.1 Galeopterus variegatus
AAAGAAATGAGGAAAAGCTGCTTTGAGTTTAAATTAGATGCAGGTGACTAATTTCAAGGCTTATTTTCTGTCTAAGATACTGAGGCTGCCTATGTAGTAAAGAGTTAACTCAGTCTTAGGGTGCTCAAACCCTGTACATTTCAAGGAAGTGAGGAGTCTTTGATAAACTCCTGGGAGATAAAGTCTGAGCCCTTGTAAATTTCAGTCTGCTAAGAGTGTCTTTGTATTAGACTGGATTATCCAGAGAAACAGAATCAATAGGCTATATGTAGATATACAGAAAGAGATTTATCATGAAAGATTGGTTCACATGATTATGGAGGTTGAGAGGTCCCATGACCTGCTATCTGTAGGTTGGAGGCCCAAGAAAGCTGGTGGTTCACTTCCAGTCCAAGCTCAAAGGTCCTGGAACCAGGCAACCAATGTCCAAGTTCAGGATAAGGTGGATGTCACAACTCAAGAAGGAGAGAATTTGCCCTTTTTCTACTGTTTTGCTTTATTCCAGCCATCAACAGATTGGATAATACTCACCCACATTGGTGAGGGCCATTTTCTTTGCTGGGTCTACCAAGTCAAATGCTAATCTCTTCTGGAGATGGCATATACACTTCCCTCATATACACATCCAGAAATAATGTTTTACTAGCTATCTGGGCACACCAGTAAAGTTGACACATAAAATTAACAGTTGTAGGCTTTGTGTACCTGAGACCTTATTATACTAAATAATGTAAATTTAGAGTCAACATCTTTTTTTTTTCATCTATGGCCCTGGCCCACACTGCATAAATTATACCTGAGTGGAGTGGGAAGCTGGAGACTGAGTCAAAGCTGGAGACTGAGTCATGTCAGTTATGTGCATATTCCATGTCTATATGACTAACCCCCAACAAAAACCTGGACCAAGGCTCTGGTGATCTTCACCAGTTAGAAATACTTCATAAATGTTGTCTCACATCATTGCTGGGAGAATGAAGAACTGTGCTTGAGAATCTACTGGGAGAACACAACTGGAATCTTGTGCCTGGTTTCTCCATTCTATGAACCTTTTCCTTTGCTTATTTTAATATGTATCCCTTTGCCACAATAAACCAAAGCTTCCAGAATAATAGCTTTTCTTTTCTGAGTTCTGCATATCATTGTAGAAAATCAATAAACCTGAAGGTGGTCTTCAAGAACCTTTGACACACTTCATCAGTGGCACTGCAACAACCTTAACATGAAGAAAAAGTAGAATAAAGCATTTCACTTTGGTAGGGAGAATTAATCTACAAGCTTATAGGACAGTTATCCATGGATTATTGGACCAAGACCTATACCAGCTGCACCTAGAAAAATGAGGATCTTCCCAATATCACTACAAAGTGGTGTAGGCCATCAAGAACTGAAGTGTAGCTATTTCTTCATTTAATCTGTATTCTCAATTGTAACACCATTATTGAATGCCTATTATGGACCAAGCATTGATTACATGTATTGTAATAAATGGGTATTTTAATTTCCATACTCCAGATTTTAAAAAAAGAAAAAAAAAAAAGCAGAAGAATATGAAGGGAAAATGGCTTACTCCAAATTGCTCATACAGCTGGTATACATATGGGAGAGAAAAAGGGTTTGAAATCATGTTTTAAGTGTGATTCTTGAGGTTTTATTTCATGTGGTATGTACATGACATAAAAAGTGAAAATTTCTATTTTTTTTT
>NW_007727773.1:214580-216219 GCF_000696425.1 Galeopterus variegatus
AAAAATAAATAACAATATTAAAGTGAATATCAGTTAATTGAATGTAGAAAGCCATATTAATAATGAAAAATAAACGGAGCTTGCCTAGAGAGATATAATAAATAATTGGATATCAGTCTTTAAGTTTTTTATTTTAGAGATTTAATTTATTTTTAAATTTTTGTCTTTTAGCATTAACACAGAATGAAGAAGGGGAAAAGGGTGAAACATTAAAAGGTAAGGCTCTGCTTATTAAATGTTGAGCAATTTTGGAGTTAACACTTATTTCAGTGATGTTCCAAGTCCACAATCTATGATGACACCAGTGCCTAAAGACAGTTCTTTTTAGAAAAGTGGGGCCTCAAAGCACAGGCCCATAGGAAGGGAATCAGATTAAGGGAATTTCTCAGATTCTTTGCTCTGCCCTTCCGTGAGAATTAGACCGTGATGGGTCTTACCCATTGGTTGGTGATGTGAAATGTATTGGAAGTACTATTGTTTGGCAGGAATTCTGAGTCCTCGTTTGTGCAAGTTTTTGACATCTCTAGGTTTGAGACTAGGGAAAGGGAGGCACTTCCCCAACATCATAGCTTAGCATTATTGAAAATTTACAGCAGCCTAGCACAATGTCTTTCTTTTATTCTTATATCCTAGGGCAGTAGGGAACACAAAACTTCCACTTCTACCTGTGAGTGTGTGTCTGTGTCTAAGTGAGGATTTTTTCAGGGAAGTTTCTGTGGTCCTAGGTCATTTCCCTGCCTCAAAAAACAAAATAAATAAAATAAGATAAAATAAAATATAAAATAAAATAAATTGAATTAAAATAGTAAAATACATTCCTGTTTCTCAATGACCCTGCATGGCCACAGAGACCCCAAAGGGCAGCTCTTATAGTTTGCTAGTAGAATGGAAAAATGATATAACTGCTTTGGAAAACAATGAACAGTTCTCCAAAAATTTAGACCCAGCAATGCCACTCTTATCGATATACAAAGAAAAATTTAAAACAGTCTATTCAAAAACATGTACATGAATGTTTATAACAGCATTCATTTTCCATAATAGCCAATCCTTATGTCCATCAATTGATAAAAGGATAATCAAAAAATAGCATATCCATAAAGTAGAATACTATTTAGCCATAAAAAGGAATGAAATGCTGATACACACGACAACATAAACTCTGAAAATAATATACTAACTGAAAGAAGTCTGACGCAAAAGCCACATAGTGCTTGATTCCATTTACATAAAATGTCCATCTAGAAGATGCAAATCCATAGAGACAGAAAACTAGATAATTGTTTATCAGAGGATAGGAGAAGCAGAGAATAGAGTATGTTTGATAATAGTTTTGGAGCTTCTTTTGGGATGATAAAAATATTCCAAAATTAGGTAATGGTTACTGTTGCACAACTTTGTGAATGTACTAAATATCACTAAATAGTATACTTTAAAATGTTAAGTTTTGTGGCATTTTATTACATGTCAATAAAAAATATTGCTCCACGCAAAATATCTAAATTAATTTTATGCTAACTGGCAAAATGTTTCTCAAATTAATGTGGATAAATTCAGGCTGAAGATCAACAAAGGTAATGTTCTCCATGAAGAATTACCATGAAGTCTTATTTACCTCAGCTCAAGATATATGTGGCTG
>NW_007727773.1:217116-231097 GCF_000696425.1 Galeopterus variegatus
ATACGGGTCCTTTGTTTTGATAGAAAAATCATTAGAAAAAACTGAGGAAAACTGAATTTTAGGTGAATAAATTGGAAAAAGTTTCCAACTAAATGAGAAAAATACTATTATATTTATTTCTGGCATCCCATACAAATTATTTTATTTTACTTAGATATTTATTTTAGTGGCTGGCTCGTACAGGGACGAAACCCTGGACCTTGGTGTTATCAACAAATTAAAACTGTGAGAATTTATAGATCTAAATTAAAAAAAAATTGTTTAATTGTCAATAAACACATATCTTCATAATTCAGGATAAGAAATGATTTCTTAAATAAAGCACAATAACTAACAATCACAAGCAAAAACACTGACAAATAATAAAATGAAAAAATCAGTAGCTCTATGAAAAAAATAATCCAGCAAAACATATGAAGAGATAATTCATAAAACAGGAGTTGGGATGGAGGTAATTCACTGATTTGACTAAATGCAAATTTAATAAAACAATGAGATAGTTATATAATCCTTTTATAAAACATGTTTAAAAATCAGACAATGCTGATGATAATGTAACAAAATTGAGACTCTCTTCCTCTCTAAAAAACATAGCATGGCATTCTGAGATACAATTTTTCAACTATGTATAAGGTTAAAAATGTGCATATTGCAAGATCCAGAAAGTCTATATGCAACCCTTTATCTTAGAGAAATTTCTGCACATGTTCAAAATAAGGCTTATAAAAGTATATTCAATGGCAAATAAGTGAAACAACAAACATTATTAATAATAGGAGAATGAATAAACTTATGTGGAATATACGTATGATGGAAAATATACAGTAGTAATAATTATTGGATATAAATGTATCTACCTATATGAAACTACAAAAAATGATGCTAAATTAAAAATCTAGGTTTAAAAGAAGATATGATAGCATTTACATAGACATACACCAAAAATACTTCATAATATTTATGGACACAGACATATTAAAACATAGATGAGAAGAATATATGCCAAAATTGTAATAGAAGCTGCTTTGAGGAAGAACAGAGGTAAATATTTATGAAGCAAAGTAAAACTTCCTAAAAAAATTCCAAAGACAATAGGACAAACTATTAATTTAGGTAATTGTGTTTTTTAAAGCATATCTTTGCATTTTATATTTGACTTTTTCAAGTAAAAATTCGCTATTACCAATTTTATTTCTACTATATTTCCAGTAAAATTCCAATTAGATTGCATTCTAACTGCATGATACAAATTAAAAATAAAGTCCTCCGTCATAGTTCTGCTTAAAGTTAAAAGGAATCTCTCAAACATTTTGCCTTTATGGTTCTGACAATGTGTGAATCATTAAATGATGTTCCCAATACTTTGGAAGGGAAAACAGCAGGAAACCAGTCAAGGTAGAACATAACGCTTTGATTAGAAACAGTTATTCCTAAAATTAACCACATATGACATCAACTGTTGGCCTCTTTCTTAACTTATTTTACAACTTTCACTTCATATTCGGAAAGAGTGAGGTGCTCTTCTGGAAATTAAGCAATAAATTAAGTGTTCTTATCATTTACTTAGAAACTGTTTAGTTGATAGATTTTTATATTTTGGGAACATAATCTGAAGAGCTGACAGCACAAAAAAGAGGAAAAAAATGGGAGATGGAGCTACAGATTGAAATTACAATATTTTGGGGGCTTGAGAAAAAGGGAAATCAACAGCCACTGCTGCTGAAAAATAAAAAAGAAAGAAATCTTTCCATGATAAAAAAAAAGTCTGTCTCTGCCTCAAAAGTAAGTAAACTAGAGCAGATATCTTAGTTTACCCAATTTGATCTATTAAACAGAATTGTCTCTAAATTATCCTTGATAATGTGTGGGCTATATTTGTGAATACAATGTTATAAACTCACACATTTCATTCATACTCAATTGATTTTGACAAAGTTGCCAAGAACACACAATGGACAAAAGACAGTCTCTTCAATAAAAGGTGTTGGGCAATAAAAGCCGTATATGACAATCCACTGAAAACATCACCCTGAATGGGGAAAAACTGAAAGCTTTTCCTATAAGAACAAAAACAAGAGCAATCAGACAAGAGAAAGAAATAAAGGGCATCCAAACTGGAAAAGGCAAATTCAGATTGTCACTGTTGACAGATGACATGATCCTATATATAGAAAAACCCATAAACTCTATCAAAAAACTCCTAGAGCTGATAAAACAACTTCACAGTAAGAAAAATAAATAATCCAATTAAAAAATGGGCAAAGGATCTCAATGGACATTTTTCAAAGGAAGACATACAAATGTCCAACAGGTACATGAAAAAAATGCTCAACAACACTACTCATCAGGAAAATGCAAATCAAAACCATGTTGAGATATCCTCTCACCTAGCCAGACTGGCTATTATCAAAAAGACCGAGAATAACAAATGCTGGCAAAGATGTAGAGAAAGGGGAAAACTTCTACACTGTTGGTGGGACTGTAAATTAGTACAATCATTATGCAAAACAGTATGGAGCTTTCTCAAACAGCTACAAATAGAACTACTGTATGATCTAACAATCCGCTACTGGGCATATATCAGAAAGAATGGAAATCATCATGTCAAAGGGACACCTGCACTCCCGTGTATATTGCAGTTCTATTTACAGTAGCCAAGATATGGAACCAACCCAAATGTGCATTGGCGGATGACTGAATAAGGAAAATGTGGTAGATATACACAATGGAATGCTACTCAGCCATAAAAAAGAAATAAATTCTTCCATTCACAGCAACATGGATGAGCTTGGAGAAAATCATGTTAAGTGAAATAAGCCAGGCACAGAAAGAGAATTACCACATGTCCTCACTCATAAGTGGGAGCTAAGAACAAAGAAGGAAAGAAAGACCATAACAAAATGTTGAACATTCAGAATAAGAGAACAGAACTATAGTTACTAGAGGTGGGAAAGGGAGAGCGAGAAAGGGAGTAATTGGGTAAAGTTCACAAAAATAAATTACGATTTATAATGATGAACAAGCTATCAATATTGATTTGATCTTTACATAGTGTACACAAATACTGATAGTCAACTCTATACCATATAAATATGTATAAATAAAAATTTTTTTTAAATGGTGTTGGGAAGACTAGCTATCCACATCTAGAATAATAAAGTTGAGTCCTTATCTCACACCATATATAAAAATCCACTCAAAATGTCCTTTAGGACATTAAATATAAAACCTGAAACTGTAANGAGCTAAGAACAAAGAAGGAAAGAAAGACCATAACAAAATGTTGAACATTCAGAATAAGAGAACAGAACTATAGTTACTAGAGGTGGGAAATTGAGAGCGAGAAAGGGAGTAATTGGGTAAAGTTCACAAAAATAAATTATGATTTATAATGATGAACAAGCTATCAATATTGATTTGATCTTTACATAGTGTACACAAATACTGATAGTCAACTCTATACCATATAAATATGTATAAATATATATATTTTTTAATGGTGTTGGGAAGACTAGCTATCCACATCTAGAATAATAAAGTTGAGTCCTTATCTCACACTATATATAAAAATCCACTCAAAATGTCCTTTAGGACATTAAATATAAAACCTGAAACTGTAAAACTACTAGAGAAGAACACAGGAAAAAGCTCCATGACATTGGTCTGAGTGACATTTTCTTTGGATATGATCCTCAAAGAACAGGCAACAAAAGCAATAGACAAATGGGATGGCATCAAACTAAAAGCTTCTGCACAGCAAAGGATACAAGTAGCAAAGTGAACAGACAACCCACAGAATAGGAAATATTCTATGTCACACATATGATAAGGGGTTAATATCCAAAATATATAAGGAAGCCAAGCAATTCAATAGCGAGAAAACAAATAGCAAATTTAAAAAATGGGCGAAGGACCCGAATTGACATTTCTCAAAAGAAGACCTATGAATGTCCAACAGGTACATGAGAAAATTTTCAGCATCGCTAATCATAAGGGAAGTGTAAATTAAAAACACACTGAGATATCACCTCGTACGTATTAGAATGGCTTTTACCAGAAAGATGAAAGATTTGTTGACAAGGATGTTGAGGAAAAGGAACTCTTGTACATTATTGATGGGAATGTAAACTAGTACAGCCATTATGAAAAACATTTTGAAGTTTCCTCAAAAAACTAAAAATAGAACTACCATAGGATCTAGTAATCCAACTTTTGGGTATATATCGAAAGGAATTAATATAAATATGTCAAAGGGATAACTGTATTCTCATGTTCATTATAGCATTATTCACAATAGCCAAGATAAGAAATCAACCTAAGTAACCATCAATGAACAAATAAAGAAAATATGATATATATACACAATGGAATATTATTCAGCCTCAAAAATAAAAAGCAACACCTACCATTTGCAACAACATGGATGAACCTGGAGGACATTACACTAAGTTAAATAAGCCAGGCACAGAAAGACAAATACTGCATGATCTCCCTTCTATGTGAAATCTAAAATAGTTGAACTCAATGGCAGTAGAGAGTAGAAGGGTTACCAGAGGCCTAAGGGAAGGAGAAAAGGGAATGGGGAGTTGTTGATCACGGGGTACAAAGTTTCAGATTTACAGGATGAGTAAGTCTTGAGATTTATGGCACATCACGGTGACTACAGTCAATAATAATATACTGTGTATTTCACAATGACTGAGAATAAATTTCAAATGTTTCACCATAAAAAATGATTGATAAAAGAGGTGATGGATATGTTAACTAGTTTTATTTAACCATCCCTCATTGTATACATATATGAAAATATCACATAATATCCCATAAATGTATAAAATTATAATTTATCAGTTAAAAATAATATTAACAAAATGCATTAAGAATTTTTAAATGAAAAATTAAGATGGAAGAGTAGTGATAGGATATTTTCTTTTTACAGATTATTGAATGCACAGTGTTTACTGAGACTGAGTGAAGAAAATGTTATCTGAGACCCAACCTCTACAAACCTATCCCATGAAATATTTCTTCAGTGCATGGTTGTGAAACCTGATTAAAAATTAAAAAAATCTTACTAGCAATAACAGTGATCTTTATTTCACCTTATCAGATCAATCTTTGAGCACAGATTTAAACCTGGATCTATCCTAGAAGGTTACTGTGTTGCAACGGAGATGAAAAAAAGCACAGAAATTAAGTTTGAAAGAATTGGCTTTACATCCTGGATCATATTCTGGTTCCCTAACTGCCATTAGGTGAAAATAATGAGACCATCATAAAGTATTAGTAATTTTATTTTTTAAGCCTTATTTCTTTCCATAGAAACCAATTTTCTGTCATATACATTATTATAAATCCCAGCTCTTCAGGGTCTTTCTAAAGTTTTATATTTTCAAAACCCAAATTTATCCCATTATTCTCCCAGCCATCTGGCTTGTCAAGAATTTTCTTCCTCACTAATATATCGGTATTTTCCCTTTCAGTCCCCTTATAACATGTTTTTTTAATAGATGGTAAGTTCTGTTTTTAAAATATCTGATGTGACTAATGTTTTACTGATCCCTAGCCATTAAAACTTCTTAAAGATTCAAACAGAATAATGAGCTATCCTGTAGTTTAGTAAAAATTGTGAAAAACAGCCATGTACTACCTCATGCAACAAAAACAGAATTGAATTGAAGCTAAAATCATAAACTCTGGATTTCAGGTCCCTTGGCTATAATACTCACTCTGCCAATTACTGTGTGGTCATAGGATAATCACTAAATTTTGCCATATTTTTTCTCATTAATTTGCTCTATGTCTCTTAAGCTTTTATGCTAAGTTCATTAAAGTCTTTATGAATATTAAAAATTGAGACAAAGCCTCATTTATCTCAGGATTTACAGTCTGCTAGAAAAGTACAGGTAATTCAACAATAATAATACAAAGTTTTATACATGTCTTGAAAGAATTCTCTACAGCAATTGTACTTTTTCTCTGCCTTATTTTAAGTTAAAAATACTCCAAGCATTTAGTAAAACAGAGATGAAAATAGTGTACTCATTACTAATGTACATATGTACAATATAAAGTACTTATGTGACCATTACCCAAAGTCATTAAATTTTAACATCTTTGGTCTTATTTCAGAAACTACTCTGTCCCAACCCCAACTAGAAGTAAAAATATAATATAAGTGAAACCTCTTGCATACCCTGTTACTTTCGTACTTCCTAATTTCTCAGATATTAACATCATTATAGATAATTTGGTAGATATCCAGCAAGATTGTAAGATATGTGCATGTGCACCATTTTAGATATTTTCAAATTGTCCTCCAACAAGTTTTGTGTCATTTTACACTGCCACCTTCCAGGGATGTATCTCTTGGACTATATATCCTTGCTCATTTTTGGTATAATAGATTAGATTATTGGTCTATTCTGCCTTTCCTGTCTCTCCTACTATGGCAGAGTACATTCTGTACTGATTGCTATAAAGTTTGAACAACAGAATATTTGTGGAAGTTTGACCAACAGAATATTTGTGAATGTTGTGAAAATAGAAGCTTTAAATATGCTTGGACAGTGCTAACATAATCACATCAATGCCAAATCCATGCTCAACTGACCTGCCTTGGAAAGAGCAGGCCCTGCATAACTGGTGTCCTCTCTGTCCAACAATTGCTAATATTGAAGGTGTAGTCCAGCGGCTGACATTTTAATATTTGCTATGACAGCTAATGCTCCTCACCACACTCCCAGGGATTGTCTCAAGAAGTTATGCTTAAGGATGGATTATCTCGCTGTATTATGTAAATTTTTCATACCAGAACTTCTCAATTCTATAGTCATTCATTCTTTATACCTATTTGCGTGGACAGTGGCCCAATTACAAATCTCATTATGCCACTGATAGTTGACCCAAATGTGCCTTTGTTTCCCATTTACTTTAGTTATTATTATTATTATTTTTCCTTTTTGTCTTTTTTACTGACTGGTAATGGGATCACAACCCTCGGTGTTGCGCGCGCACCGCGCTCAGCCAGTGAGCAGGAACTGGTCTCCACATGGGATCCGAACCCTCGGCGGGAGCGCCACCACACTCCCAAGTGGCGCACTCTCCAGTGCACCACCGGGCCGGCCCTACTTTAGTTATTTTACGGCAGTAAACATATCTGCTTAATTTTTTTTTATTTCCTCCTATAATATGGACATTAACTAGACTTACCTACTCTAAGATTTAGTATAATATCGATGTTCTCTGCTATAAATCTATGGAAGATTTCTCCTGAATCCTGAGGATCTGGGGCAGAGCTGTCTTTGTCCACTATATCACATCCTATGAAAATGCCATTGGGTGCTGACTGATCTACCTCCGTAATAATAGCAAAAAATCATGTCTAAGACACTACAGACCTTTGCTGAAGTTCTCTAGGTTTGTGTTTGAGATAGAGGTAACTGGGGTTGAGACCTTATTTAGTCTCTCTTGTCTGTTCCATTTAGCTTTCATAAAAGACAGACTGGAGCATTGGTGGCTACAGAAAGAATATACCAATGCTCTTGCTGTACAGTTTGCAATGGTTTTATCCACATTTGTTACTGAATCTGAAAATGTAAGACACTGTTTACACTTTAGTGAAAGATCTCTAGGGAGCTCCAGTAAAAGTCAATCTACATTGTAAGCAACTGAATTCAGAATTTGTAGTTTTATGTATATATCTATAATTTATTCTGAATTTCAAGAAGCTTTAACTGACATGTTCACATAATCCATGTGTGTTATTAGACCTCTAACAACTGGTAGTCCTGTTATTCAATTGGCCAAATCCCTGATCACACTTAATTGATCAGATCTTCTATACCTATTGAAATAAAAGGTCCATTATAAATCCAATCAGTGTTTTGCTTCTAGGAACTGGATTTTCTTGCATGCTCCCTGTGAATTCTCAACCTCCTAAGCTTTATTTTTCAGGAAGAGTTTGTACAGCCATGCTAAATTGAGAACAAACATGAGTAATTAAGTCTTATACACCCTCATTTTCTACTACCCTTTATAGTACAGACAGAGTGCTTGGATTTGCCAAACTTCCAGAAACAAGAGATCTGAGCATGTCTCATCTTGGGAACTCCCATTCTTCAGAGTATTAATTGTCCAGTTTCCCACATCAGGTTTTCACTTTGTCTAAGGCTTAATCAATTTCATAGCTTTTACTTTCTCTTAAGTGGGACACCTCTTCTTCATATTAGGAAATCTGGCTGAAAAAGTAATGGATTTGCAATTTGTATACATTTGCTTTCCAAATGACTTCATCCTGTCATAAGCACTTTCCTGATGTCCATAAATTTCCATCAACTGCATTATATCTGTCCTTATACCTTGCTTGTCGTCCTTGAACGCTCCTTTGGGGTTTTTCTGATCTATACTACTGTTTAGCATTCAGAACCTTGGGCATGCATCTATCATTAATTTCTCTCTTTGTGTAGAACTACACATCTGTCATTCTAACATATTTTTCCCAATTTTGTCTAATTGGCAAGTCTTGTGAGCCAGTGTTAATGTTCCCTATATGATTTATAGTTAACGGTCTATAAACTACTTTGTTTCATGCAAAAACTCCCATAGAAAGCAAAAAGGAAGACCAGATAACCAGATCTATTCTGAAGGGAATATTATAAGACTCTACGATCAAAAAGCCTATGGGCTACTTGGAGTGGAAAGGCTATGAGTAGTATGAATAGTGAGAAGGCAGCAATGTGTAGAAATCTTTGGATAACTGGATAAGATTTCTTGGCCTACTGAACTTCTCTGTCATTCATTATAAATATTCTGATGCTGATTATCCTTGTTTCCTTATATTTTAATTTTTTTAAATAATTGACATATGTTGAGTTATTTATCTATGTTTATAAAAAAGTTTGCATGATTCATTTATTTATTGGAAACTACAGTTTATTCCACCATGAAAAAAGAGAAATATTTGTATAGAAAATTATGTAATCCTGGGGCACAGCTGCTGCCACTGCCAGAACCCATCCCCACCCCAGGCAAGTGTGCAACTACTGGAGAGACACCCATGGAGAGGCCTGAGACCCTCAGCAATCATGTGCCCCAAGGCAAAAGTGCAAAAGAGCAGGTAGGCACCACCACCAGTGTCCCACACCATCCCAGCCCTGGGAGAGTGCACACTGACCAGAAAGGTGCCCCCGGAGAGGTACAAGACCCATGGCAACTATGTGCCCCAAAGCACCCATGTGGGAACAGGTAGGAGCCACTGCTGGACTCCCAGCCCAATCCAATCCCCATAGCCCAGAGAGGCCCGAAACTTCCACCTACAGGCACTGAGGCAGCCATGCAAAATTGGCATTCCTGGCAGGATCCTAGCCAGACAATAGTGCTGAATGAGTGGATTGTGAAATCCCTTGCAACAAAGGAAGGATACCATAAATATGAAAAATCAAGAAAGTACACCACTGAAGGGTAATAACTCTCAAGCTCTAGATCCTATAGAACAAGAAGCCCTTGCAATGACTGACAAGGAATTTCAGTGATAATTCTAAGGAAGCTAAATGAGATACAAGAAAACGCAGCTAGACAACATGATTAAATGAGGAAAAGTGTACAGGACCTGAAAGAAGAAATGTACAAGGAAATCAATACCCTGAAAAAGAATGTAGCAGAGTTTCCAAAGCTGAAGAATTCATTCAACAAAATAAAAACACAACAGAGAGTTTAACCAGCAGGCTTGCAGAAGCAGAAGAGAGAACTTCTGAACTTGAAGATGGGCTGTTTGAAATAACACAGGCAGACAAATAAAAAGAATTTAAAAACATTGAAGAAAATCTAAGAGAGATATCAAACAACCTTAAGCACTCAAATATCCAAGTCATGGGTATTCCAGACAGGGAGGAAAAAGGAGATTGCACTGAAAACATATTCAACAAAATAGTGGCAGAAAACTTTCCACTGTGTATAGGAAAAGACACAGATCTTAAGATCCCCAAACATATTCAACCCAAAAAGGTCTTCTCCAAGACATGTCGTAGTCAAGTTGGCAAAACTCACAGGCAAAGAGAGAATCTTAAAAGCTCCAAGAGAGTAGCATCAAGTCGCCTATAAGGGAGCTCCAATCAAACTAACATCATACGTTTCATCACAAACCCTAAAAGCCAGAAAGGAATGGGATGATATGGTCAAAATAATAAAAGACAGAGATCGCCACCCAAGAATACTATACCACACAAGGCTATCCTTCTGAAATGAAAGGTAAATAGTATATTTCTCAGACAAATGAAAACTATGGGAGTTCTCTGCCATATGACCACCTTACAAGAAATTCTCAAGGGAGTGCTAGGTTTGGTACCTGTAAAATAGCTACCACTGCTGTTAAACCTCAAGAAAAATCAAAACCAACTAGTAAAATAAAAATCCTAACAATGAAGAGAAAAAAAAAGGTTTATCTACCACCCAAGAAACCAACAAATACAGAATACAAACAATAAATCAAAAAGAAAGGAAAAAGACAATTAAGACATCCAACAAAAATCAATAAAATGCTAGGAATAAATCAACACTTTTTAATAACAACTCTTAATGTAAAAGGATTAAATTCCCCACTCAAAATACACAGACTGACTGACTGGATTAAAAAGGTGGACCCAACTATATGCTGCCTTCAAGAGACTCACCTCACCTATAAAGACACACATAGACTAAGAGTGAAAGGATGGAAAAAGATATACCATGCAAATACAAATGAAAAATGAGCTGGAGTAGCTATTCTTATATCTGATAAGATAGACTTTAAACTAAAAAGCATAAAAAGAGATAAAGAAGGAAACTACATAATGATAAAAGGATTTATCCATCAAGGAGACTTAACAATCATAAATATATATGCTCCCAATGTCAGAGAAGTCAGTTTTATAAAACAAACTCTGTTAGAGATAAAGAAGATAGACACTAATACCACAAAAGCAGGGGACCTGAAAACCCTACTATCAATATTGGACAGATCATTTAGGCAAAGAAGCAGCAGAGAAACAAGATCTAAACCGCACTCTAGACCAATGGGACATGGGAGATATCTACAGAACATTCCGTCCAACAACCTCGGAATATTCATTCTTCTCATCAGCAACTGGATCATTCTCCAGGATAGAACACATGTTAGGTCACAAATTAAGTATCAACAAAATAAAAAAAAATTGGAATTACCCCATGTATTTTTTTCAGATCACAATGGATTAAAATTAGAATTCAATAACAAATGAAATTCTGGAAAGTAGACATACACTTGGAAATACACAGCATTCAAATAATGACATATGAGTCTGAGAAAAAAATCAAATACGAAATCAAAAAATTTATTGAAACTAATGAAAACAATGATACATTGCACCAAAACCTGTGGGATACTGTAAAAGTCATACTAAGGGAGAAATTTATTGCATTAAATGCTTACTTCAGAAGAATGGAAAGATGGCAAGTAAACAACCAAATACTTCACCTTAAAGAACTAGAAAAACAAAAACAATACAAACCCAAAGTTAGCAGATGGAAAGAAATCATTAAGATCAGAGCAGAACTTAATGAAACTGAAAACCCAAAAATGACACAAAAGATCAATGAATTTAAAACTTGGTTTTTTTAAAAGATAAATAAAATTGACAAACCATTAGCACAGCTAACTAAAAAAAGAAGAGAGAAGACCCAAATAACAAAAATTAGAAGTGAAAAAGGTGATATTACAACTGATACATCTGAAATACAATGTATCATTAGTGACTACTATAAACAACTATATGCCAACAAATTTGAAAATCTGGTGGAAATGGATAAATTTCTGGACACACACAATCTACCAAAAATGAGCCAGAAAATGTAGAAAATTTGAACAGACCAATAACAATAAAAGAGATTGAAACTGTTATCAGAAGGCTCCCAACAAAAAAAAGCCCAGGACTACATGCATTCACAGCAGAATTCTACCTAACCTACAAAGAGGAATTAACACCAATTCTCTACAAACTATTCCACAAGATTGAAATAGAGGCAATTTTCCCAAACTCATTCTATGAAGCAAACATCACCCTGTGACCAAAACCAGATAAAAATACATCAAAAACAGAAAACTACAGGCCAATAACCTTGATGAATATAGATGCCAAAATCCTCAAAAAAATACTAGCTAGCAGAATATAAAAACACATACGCAAAATTATACACCATGATCAAGTGGGATTCATCCCAGGGATGAAAGGTTGGTTCAACATATGCATATCAATAAATGTGATACACTATATCAATAAAATCAAACACAAGGACCATATGATCATGTCTATAGATGCTGAAAAAGCATTTGACAAAATTCAACACTTATTCATAATAATGACTCTCTACTGTTGCTTTGTGTTGCTTTGCCACCCACGGATTTGTCACCCCACTTCCCCTGGGTGATAGAGACACAAAGGATTACTCAAAGCCCATCTCTTCTGAGCAGTTAGAAGCCCCAAAGCAGTTAACTTCCATGGGACCCTCCAGCAAGAGGCAACCCTTCCTCGAGAAATTGATCCCAAACTGGGGTTCTCTTCCTGCATTTATTTTCCAAACCAGGAAGTTACAGGAAGAGACATAGGTGGGGTTATAGTTTACCAATATAGGCTGCTAACTTTCAGTGAAACAAGCCAGATGACATTCCAGTAAGGCTATCAACAAAAGCTTGATCTTAGCAAACATTCCCTCTTACAGCAATTTCTCAGTATCTTTACATAACAATCAGTAACTAGTCTGTCCTTGAGCCAGAAAACTTGCTGTGCCACAAATCTTTATCTTACACCAGAGACTTATAGCCTGTGGAAAATTTTCATTCCTCCACAAGGTCAATATTTGAAACTGCAAGACTTTGGAAAACCAGGCCCTGTGAAATACATATGCTTTATAGTATATTCAACACTCTACAGGTTAGGTATAGATGGAAAGTATCTCAACATAATTAAAGCCATATATGATAAACCCACTGCCAATATCATCCTGAATGGGAACAAGAATTAGATAATGATACCTACTTTCACCACTCCTATTCTACATAGTGTTAGAACTACTAACCAGAGCAATCAGAGAAGAGAAGGAAATAAAGGGCATCCAGATTGTAAATGATGAAGTTCAACTGTTCCTGTTTGCAGATGACATGATCCTATATATAGAACCACCTAAACCCTCTACAAAAAAACTCTTGGAAGTGATAAATGATTTCAGCAAAGTTTCAGGATGCAAAATTAACACACAAAGATCAGTAGCATTTCTATTCTCCAATAGTGAACATACAGAAAGAGAAATCAAGAAAGCTAGCGCATTTACAAAAACCACCAAAAAAATAGAATACTTAGGAATAGAGTTAACCAAGGATGTGAAAAATCTCTATAATGAGAACTACAAACCACTCTTGAGAGAAATTAAAGAGGACAAAAGAATATGGAAAGGTACCCCATGCTCTTGGATTTGAAGAATCAATATTGTGAAAATGTTCATATTACCCAAAGTGATATACAAATTCAATACAATCCCCATCAACATCCCAATGACATTTTTCTCAGAAATGGAAAAAAAAAAACTCTCCAGACATTTATATGGAATAACAAAAGACCATGCATAGCCAAAGCAATCTTGAGCAAAAAAAAAATAAATAAAGCTGAAGGCATAACACTACCTGACTTTAAACTATACTACAAAACTATAATAACCAATACAGCATGGTACTAGCAAAAAAAAAAAACAGACACACTGATCAATGGAATAGAATAGAGAATCCAGAAATCAACCCACACACCCAGAGCCAATTGATCTTTGATAAAGGCACCAAGCCAATATACCAGGAAAGAGACCGCCTCTTCAGCAATTGGTGCTGGGATAACTGGATATACATATGCAGGAGAATGAAACTAGACCCGTACCTCTCACCATATACCAAAATCAACTCAAAATGGATTAAAGAACTAAA
>NW_007727773.1:232097-233282 GCF_000696425.1 Galeopterus variegatus
TGGTGCTGGGATAACTGGATATACATATGCAGGAGAATGAAACTAGACCCGTACCTCTCACCATATACCAAAATCAACTCAAAATGGATTAAAGAACTAAATATGCAGCCTGAAAAATAAAACTTCTTAAAGAAAATGTAGGAGGAACATTCCAGGAAGTGGGACTGGGGACAGCCTTCATGAATATGACCCCAAAAGCATGGGCAACCAAAGGAAAAATAAACAAATGGGATTATACAAACTAAAAAGATTCTGCACAGCAAAAGAAGCAATTAACAGAGTTAAAAGACAGCCAACAGAGTGGGAGAAAATATTTGAAAATATATATCTGACAAAGGATTAATATCCAGAATATACAAGGAACTGAAACAACTATACAAGAAAAAAACAAGTAACCTGATTAAAAAATGGGCAAAGGAGCTAAATAGGCATTTCTCAAAGGAAGGTATACAAATGGCCAACAGATACCTGAAAAAATGCTCAACATCACTTAGCAATTGTGAAATGGAAATCAAAACCACACTGAGATACCATCTCACCCCAGTTAGGATGGCTAATATCCAAAAGACTGTGAATGATAAATTCTGGTGAGGTTGCGAAGAAAAACGAACTCTCATACACAGTTGGTGGGACTGCAAAATGGTGCAACCTTTATGGAAAAAGTTATGGAAGTTCCTCAAGCAATTGTGGATAGATCTACCATATGATCCAGCTATCCCACTGCTGGGAATATACCCAGAGGAATGGAAATCATCAATCGAAAGTATACTTGTACTCCAATGTTCACTCAGCACTATTGACAATAGTTAAGTGTTGGAACCAGCCCAAATGTCCATCATCAGATGAGTTGATATGGAAAATACGGTGCATCTACATAATGGAATACTACTCTGATATAAAAAGAGTGAAATACTGCCATTTGCAACAACATGGATGAACGTAGAGAGAATTATATTAAGTGAAACTAGTCAGGCACAGAAAGAGAAATACTACATATTCTCACTTATTTGTGGGAGCTAAAATAAATAAATAAATACACAGTTAAACTGTGGGAAAGGGAAGAAGACAGAACAATCACAATTCCTTGAAGTTGTTATGACAAGTGAACAGATATGAGGATGTTGGGAGTGAGGGGGGGGAAAGAAGGGGGTGGGAGGTTTTGGTAATGGACCATAACAATGGGCC
>NW_007727773.1:234267-236794 GCF_000696425.1 Galeopterus variegatus
AAGAAGACAGAACAATCACAATTCCTTGAAGTTGTTATGACAAGTGAACAGATATGAGGTTGTTGGGAGTGAGGGGGGGGAAAGAAGGGGGTGGGAGGTTTTGGTAATGGACCATAACAATGGGCCGGCCCGGTGGCGCACTGCTACAGTGTGCTGCTTGGGAGTGCGGCGGCGCTCCTGCCGAGGGTTCGGATCCCACATACAGACCGGCCGCTCACTGGCTGAGTGAGGTGCAGGCGAGGGTTGCGATCCGTTGCCGGTCACGAAAAAAGACAAAAAGGAAAAAAAAATGGACCATAACAATCAACCACAGTGTATATTGATAAAATAAAATTAAATAATAATTAAAAAATCCCACTGTAATCTGGTTTGTGGAATTTCAGACCAAAATGTTGGGAGCACCTCCATACATCAGCCTATCCATGGGCTTGAAATGTTTTAATAAAAATGAGCACTTGATATTCATTAAAAAAAAAAGAAAAGAAAAGAAAATTATGTAATCCTAAAAGTTTCTGTTTTATATCCTTTAGCTTTATTTTCATTACTAATTTCATTACTAATTTAAATTATATTTAGTCAAACATTTTTTCCACTGGAAATATAAGAGGAAAACATGCTGGTTATATTACAAATGCATACACAAAATAAACTTAGTTAGTTTTTGTAGATAACATTTCTACTTCCTTTTTATGTTTATGTTTTAATCCCCAAATAATAATAATGTAAATAGTCATATTCAATACTGCACTAGTATAGTTATTGAGCTACCTATATTAAATGTCATTTTTGTCACTTCCTAACTCAGTGTCCTGTGCCTAAATTTTCTCATTTACAAAGTGGTGATAGAGATTAAAGGATTAAATGAAACATTTCAAGAATGTGCTTTGTACTTATTGATATTTAACTATTATTTGCATAAAAAAATAAAATACAGTGCTATTTGAAATTGTTTGTCACCAAGTCAAGGGAAAACATTTATTTTTCGTGATTATTTCAAATATCAGTGACATGATCGTCTTTAAAAATTTCTAGTTACTTACATTTTTAAGCCAATATCTACTGGTACCTGTATAATTTTGCCCTCTGGAGTGTTTCTAAGAATCATAATAATATTTTATAAATAAGGCAATACTTGGTACTTACAAAAAAGTGTTCACGTGAGAAATGCCATCTGTCTTGGTTTTAAATTTTTTATTTCACTGACCTCTGATTACTTTTTTATTATTATTTTTTTATTAAAACATTGATTGTATGTATTTGTGGGGTAGAGAGTCATATTTCAATACATGTATACAAAGTGTGATGATGTAATCAGAGCAATTAGCATATTCATTCATTGCATTACATAATCATTACTTTGTGATGTGCACATTTAATCTCCTCTCTTCTAGTAGTTTGATACAGTAAATCAATGCTACTTATAGACTCCTTAGTCAACTTTACAGTGACAAAACTTATTTTTTCTATCTACATATAATTTTGTGTTGATTATCCAGCTTTTCACTATCCTCCCTCTCCCTTCCGCTTTCCCAACTCTAGTGAACACAGTTCTTTTAACTTAAACTTATTGTTATTAATTTGTATGTTGTTGTTTGTTTATTCGCTTGTTTTAGCTCCCACATATAAGTGAGAACATGTGGGATTTCTCCTTCTGTGCTTGGTTGTTTCACTTAACATAATTTGCTCCAAGTTCATCCATGCTTCTGAGAACTGCAGAATTTCGTTGTTCTAATAGCTGAGTAGTATTCCATTGTGTACATGTACAACATTTTCTTTATCCAATCATCTGTTGATGGAAATTCAGATTAGTTTCTTCTTGGCTACTGTGACTAGAGCTATCATAAATATAGTAGTGCAGGTATCCCTTCCACATGATGATTTCCATTCCTTTGGGGATATACCAAGTAGTGGGCTTGCTACATCATATGATAGTAGGGAGAAACCTCCATACCGTTTTCCATGATGGCTGTACTAATTTACGATCCCACCAATAATGTGTAAGGGTTTGCCTTTCTCCACATCCTCACCAGCATTTGTTATTTTCTGACTTTTTGGTACTAGCCAGTCTAACTGGAGAAAGATGATACCCCAATGTAGTTTGGATTTGAGATTGTCATATACCTGTTGGCCATTCACATGTCTTATTTTCCAGAATGTCTATTTACCTACCTTGCCCATTTTTTAATTGGGTTATTTGGTTTTTTTATTATTGAGTTATTTAAGTTCCTTGTATATTCTAGATATTTTTCCCTTGTCAGATGCATAGTTTGCAAATATTTTCTCCCATTCTGCAGGTTTTCTCTTAGCTCTGTTTATTGTTTCCTTTTCTGTGCAGAAGCTTTTAAGTTTGATAAAATCCCATTTGTTTATTTTTGTTTTTGTTGCCTGTTCTTTTGGGGTATTATTCATAAAATCATCAACTAGTCTTACATCTTAGAGCATTTCCCCCATGTTTTCTTCTAGCAGTTTTATAGTTTCAGGTCTTACATAATCCATTTTGAGTTTGTTTTTGAATGTGGTAGATAAG
>NW_007727773.1:238202-260811 GCF_000696425.1 Galeopterus variegatus
ATTAAGGATTATGTTAGCTATAGGTTTTCCATATATGGCTTTTATTATGTTAAGATACTTTCCTTTTATACCTATTTTGTTGAGAATTTTTTATCATGAGGTTATGTTGAATTTTTTCAAAAGCTTTTTCTGCATTTGTTGAGATGGTCATGTTTTTTGTCTTTAACTTTGTTGATGTGGTGTATCACATTTACTGATTTGCATTCTTCAAGGATGTTTCAACATTCATTCCCTTGAAGAATCCGGGAAGAATCTCACTCGATCTTGGTGTATAGTATTTTTGATATGCTTTTGGGTTCTGTTTGGTAGTAGTTAGGAATTTTTGCATCTAAGTTCATCAGAGATATTGAACTCTAGTTTTCATTTTGTTGTGTCTTTGTCTGGTTTTGGTATCAGTGTGATGCTGGCCTCATAGAACAAGATTGGAAGAATATCCTCTTCTTCAATTTTTCTGGGATAGATTGGGAAGGATTGGTATTAAATCTTCTTTAAAAGTTTGGTAGAATTCAGCAGTGAAGCACCGAGTCCTGAGCTTTTCTTTGTTGGCAGATTTTTTTTTTTTTTTTACTGATTAAATCTCGTTGCTCATTATTGGTCTGTTCAGACATTCTCTTTCTTTTTACTTCAGTCTCAGTAGGTTGTGTTTGCCTAGAAAATTGTCCATTTCCTCTAGATTGTCAAATTTGTTGGCATACAGTTGTTCATATCAGTCTCTAATGATTCTTTGTCTTTTTGTGGAATAAGTTGTAATGTCTCCTTTTTCATTTATTATTTTTGTTATTTGTATTTTCTCTCTTCTTTTCTTGTTTAGCCTAGGTAATGGTTTTTCAATTTTGTTTATATTCTCAAAAAACAACTTTCTGTTTTGTCAATCTTTTTTTTTTTTTTTTTTTTTTTGTTTNTGTCTGGTTTTGGTATCAGTGTGATGCTGGCCTCATAGAACAAGATTGGAAGAATATCCTCGTCTTCAATTTTTCTGGGATAGATTGGGAAGGATTGGTATTAAATCTTCTTTAAAAGTTTGGTAGAATTCAGCAGTGAAGCACCAAGTCCTGAGCTTTTCTTTGTTGGCAGATTTTTTTTTTTACTGATTAAATCTCGTTGCTCATTATTGGTCTGTTCAGACATTCTCTTTCTTTTTACTTCAGTCTCAGTAGGTTGTGTTTGCCTAGAAAATTGTCCATTTCCTCTAGATTGTCAAATTTGTTGGCATACAGTTGTTCATATCAGTCTCTAATGATTCTTTGTCTTTTTGTGGAATAAGTTGTAATGTCTCCTTTTTCATTTATTATTTTTGTTATTTGTATTTTCTCTCTTCTTTTCTTGTTTAGCCTAGGTAATGGTTTTTCAATTTTGTTTATATTCTCAAAAAACAACTTTCTGTTTTGTCAATCTTTTTTTTTTTTTTTTTTTTTTTTTTTTTTTTTTTTTTTGGTCTTTACTTCATTTACTTCTGCTCTAATCTTTATTATTCCTTTCTGTCTGCTAATTTTTGGAAATAGATTTTCTTGCTTTTCTTGTTTCCTGTGGTATAATGTTAGGATATTTGAGATCTTTCAACTTTTTTGATGTAAATAATCATTGCAATAAATTTGTGTCTTGGTATCACTTTTTTGTTATCTCATTTGTATTAAGAATTTTTTTTTTTAAATTTTCTCCTAGATTTTGTCTTTGATCCATTGGTTGTTTGGAAGCATGTTGTTTAATTTCCATGTATTTGTATAGTTTCAAGAGTTTTGCTTGTTGTTGATTTCTGATTTTATTCATTTGTGGTCTGAAAAAAAGTCTTGATACCATTTAAATTTTTAAAAATTTATTGAGACTTGATTTGTGGCCTGAAATGTGGTCTAGTCTAGGGGATGATCCATGTGCTGTTGAGAAGTACTTATATTCTACAGGTGTTGGTTGAAATGTTCTGTAAATGTCCATTTGGTCTGCAGTGCACTTAAAATACAATGTTTATTCACTAAGTTTTTGTCTAGATGATATTACAAATGCTGCAAGAGGGGGTTGGAAGTCTCCAATTGTCATTGTATTGGGGTTTATCTCTCCATATACATCTTGTAATAATTTCTTCATATAACTAGGCTGATTTGGGGTGCATATATATAATTATGAGTGTTATATCCTCTTGCAGAATTGAGCAATTTATCATTATATAATGTTCTTTTTATCTTTTATAGTTTCTAGTTTTAGTGTAAAGTCTATTTATCTGATATTACTACAGCTACCTCTGTCCATTTTTTGTTTCCATTTGTGTGGAATATCTTTTCCCATCACTTCATTACTAGTCTATGTGTATTTTTAATAGTGAAGTGAGTTTCTTCCAGGCAGCATATAGCTAGGTCTAGATTTTTAATCCATTCAACAAATCTATATCTTTTAAGTAGAGAATTTAATCCATTTGTGTTTGAGGTTGTTATTGAAAGGTATGGCTTTACTCCTTCCATTTTCTTAATTTTTTTATAATTGTTTTTTTATTTTGTTCTTTTCTTTCCCTTGTATTGTTTGTCTTTGCTGTTTTTTTGTTTTCATTTGCTTTTTTTTTCTTTTTTAGTCATAAAATACAGTTTATTTTTCTTTCATATTTGTGTATTTGCTTTACTAGTGGGTTTTATTCTTTCTCATATATATTCATGATGGTAGTGATAGCTTTTTTGATTCCAGATATAGGACTCCTTTGAAGATTTTTTATAGAGCCAGTCTTGTGGTGGTGAATTAACACAGTTTTTGTTTTTCTTAGAAAGACATTGAGGGCCGAGCCTGTGGTGCACTCGGGAGAGTGCGGCGCTGGGAGCGCAGCAGTGCTCCCACCACAGGTTAGGATCCTATATAAGGATGACCAGTGTGCTCACTGGCTGGTCTCAAAAAGGACAAAAAAAAAAAAAAGACATTGATTCTTTTTCATTTGTTAAGGATAGCTTTTCTGAGTATAGTTTACTTGGCTGGCAGTTTTTTTCTTTTGCCACTTTGAATATATCATCCCACTTTCCTGGCTTGTATGGTTTCTGTTGAGAAGTCTGCTCTTAGTCTGATGGGGATTTCCTTATAGGTGACTTGATGCTTTTCTCTTGTTTTTTTTAGAATTCTTTCTTTGTTTTTGACTTTTTACAATTTAATTATAATATGTCTCAGGGAGGATCTTTTTTTGGTTGAATTGCTTTGGGAAACCTTGAGCCTCCTGGATCTGAAGATTGTATCTTTTCCAATACTTGGAAAATTTTCAGTTATTATTTCATTGAATAAGTTTTCAGTGTATTTTCCTTTCTCTTCCTCTTCCAGAATTCCCATGATATGAATGTTTGTGTTTGTTAGGTTATCCAATAGATCTCATAGACTTCCTTCATTTTTTAATTTATTTATTTTTTCTTTTTTGATCCAATTGGATTAATTCAAAAGCCTGTCTTTAAGTTCAGAAGTTCTTTTGTCTGATTGTTCTAGCTGGTTGACTAAGCTCTTAGTTGTATTTTTTATTTTGATGAATGAAATATTCAGCTCCAAGATTTCTGCTTTTTTTAAAAAAATAATATCTGTTGAATTTCTCCCTCATTTTATGGTATGTTTTATTACTCTTCATTGTGATTTTTATCTATATTTACTTGCATCATGTTGAGTTTTCTTAAGATTATTGTTTAGAATTCTTTTTCAGGCATTTCCTCAGTTTCCTGTTGTTTGGGGTCTAGTACTGGAGAATTATTGTCTTCCTTTTGGCATGTCATGTTTCCTTTCTTTTTCATGCTTCTAGTATCCACATTTCCTATGAATTGATTGAATTGTGTCTCCCAAAGTTCCTACATTAAAGCTTTGTTCCCACTATAACTGTTGAGGGTAGGGAACCATATTATCGTAATTGAAGGGTGAGGTCTTGAAAAGATGATTAGATTGTAGGACCATGCTGTAGTGAACAGATTAATAATGGTGGTCAGGGCATGTTTCTGAGGATTTTTAAAGGAGAACACATGAAAGTCTTTTTCTCTCTCTCTCTGCTCTGCCATTTTCTGCTATATGAGACCCCAACACTGCTGTAAAGTCACCATCAAAGAAGACCTTTACTAGATGTGTTCCCTGGACTTTGAACTTTCATGTCTCTGAAATTGTAAGCAACACATTTTGTTTTCCTGCAAATTGCCCAATTTCAGATATCTTGTTATAAGCAACCAAAATAGACTAATAGACATTGGTGTCTGTGCATCTGGTGGGCAGTTGCTTCTAATTTTTGGAGTAAGTTTTAAAGGGAGAATCTCTTTCCTATAGAAGTGTTCTAAATTGACAGTTGGTTGGGCATTTTAGGTTTGATTCTGGGTGAGCGCATAGTCTTCATGTGACTTCTTCAACTGTATTCAGTCATGGAATTGCCTGTGGGTGTCTTCGTGGTCTATGTGTGGGACACTTGGTGGTTTTTCCTGGGGTGGGTGGCACCCTAAAAAGTTGCGGCTCTGATCCCAGCATCTCAGAGAGCAGGTATACGCTGGTGCAACAGATCCTGGTAGCTGTATAGAGGACCATCACATCAGCTGTTGAGCCTGCAAGGATGCCACAGGACCTAGTGGCACTGTAGAGGCCTGCCATGAGGGGGAAAAGCTGCTACTCAATCCACTATTAGTATAGGTGGAGTACCAGTGTCTGCCTGGTCTCTAGAGTGCTGCTGGGTCAGCAGTTGACCATGAAACAAGACTGCAAGTGTGTATCCAGGCCCAGACGCTCTGTAGAGGACTGACTGGCAGGGGGATAAGGGGTCACAGTTCCTGCCCAATCTGAAGTTGATTAAAGTAAAAGATGTATGCAGCTCTGTAGAGGTCCTGAGAGCTCTGTAGAGATCCTCCAGTTTAGCTGCTGTGCCTATAGCAAGCCTGCAAGGGTGAAGCCAGGCCCAGTAACTCTGTAGAGGCCTGCCTCAGGGGGACACAGGGAACAGGTCTGCACTGGTGCTGCATATGCTGTTAGCTCTATAGAGGGTGGCCAGTTCCATTGCTGGGCCTGTAGCCAGCCTGTGTGAATGCAGCTGGTCCTAGAAGCTCTGTGCAGGGCCACAGAGGGTTGAGGAGCTACCATCAGACTGACTGACTGCTGGTGTGGGTACCTGTGAACTCAGCAGTTCTACAGGTAGTGTGGGTGGTGGTGCATATGAATGTGGGGGGCACCCCTACTGGGGGCTTCTGCACTCAGCAGGTCTGCCTGCTCATCCGTAGGGATAGGAGGTGACAAGTGGGTTCAGATGCTGGGGTCTTGGTCTTCTGTCTAAGCTAGGCTCTAGGCTGCTGATGTTGTGGTTCTGCTGGAGCCCATGTATATGCAGCAGAATGTAGGTGAGGCCTCAGGATGGAGGGAGTTGATTTTGATGGACCTAGGTCAGGGCACACTAGTTCTAGCTGTGGGTTTGCTTTCAAGATGGCTCTGTGCCATAGCTGCTTGGGGCATGGAGGGGGGTTTCTTCTCCCAGGGCTGCTTCTGAGGAGTCTGTGTGGTTGCACAAGCTCCCAGGTACTACCTGCCCGGATTTGGGGCAAGAAAGGACGGAGAGACTCTCTTGCGGCAAGAATTGCTGTTATTTGTGGTGGCGGTGGAACAGTTTGGGATTTTTGAAGTCTACTCTCTCTCTGCCTGACTCCAAGCTAGTCCCTGTAGCGGGGCAGAGGCTGGATGCCTTGATCTGCTCTCTATGGTGCTTTTCCCATCTTCTGTGCATCATAAGGATTTCATCTCTTCCCTGGTGCTGTTCAGGGTATTTCTTCAGTCGTTCCAGCCCAAAAGTATCTGTTCTTTTGCTGTTTTGGTCTCTGCATGTAAGTGTGTTTGTGTGTGTGCATGTGAGGGGGATGAGTACCAGACACCTGTAGTCGGCCATTTTCCCTCAAAAAAAATGTTTTTTTCCTCAAAATATTTTTTTTAAACATGGTGGTTTCTACCACTGGAGAAATATATTTACCATGTCTTTCCCTTCTTAATCAGCTCAATTTACTCTTTCCATCTGATATAGCTTTTCAAGTCAGTCTACCATCTAAAATGTCACATAAATTCCACTCTTTGTTTCAGTTCAAATTCTACCTTTCTAAAGGTAGAATCATCTGAAATTCCATTTCCCTATGATGAGTTCTCTCCTTAGCAACCTAACCCTAGCATCATGATATAACACCTATCCTTAGCTCAGTGTGTGTGTGTGTGTGTGTGTGTGTGTGTGTGTGTGTGTGTGTGTGTGTGTGTAAAATGAGAAAATATATAGTACCCTTCTGATGCATTGTTTGGTTTTGGTTATATATGAGTTAATGCATCTATGGAAACTGCTTAGAATAGTATCTTACCCGTGGAAGGCATTCAGTAAATGTTAGCTTGTGTTAGCTTATATGATTTTGATTTTTGCTATTCTGATCTAAAAGATATTATTCTATTTAGATTTTGCCATTTCTCTCTTTTCCTATGCTGTCACTAAAGTATTTAATTTATATTTTTGTAATTTATTTGTATTTTTATTTTTTAGGAGACAGCTTGTTGCAGTATTGAACAAAACTCAGGTTTGATTCCTAACAAAACCACTACTATTATGTTATCTTTTATAATTTACATCTCTAAGTATGTTTCCTCAAAAGTAAGATGGAAAACTTAGTAAGATTTTGTGCAAATTAGATGTGATATTTTAGACTGTGCCAAGCGTCTGTGATAGAGTTGATGCTCTATACATATTTTTTTTTATCATCTTTTCTTTTAATCATTAAACTTACTTTTACTATCTTCGAACTATTTAATGTGACATTTCCTTAACACAGTGGAATAGAGTTTATCTTGGTAACCAAAGGTGAAAACAAAAAAATAATAACACAAAGCATATTTAAAATAATCATGATCCTTGTAATTTTAAACCCAGACAAAGGGGAGTTCTGTTGCATTTTCACAGTATGTTATTTCAAATTACTGAATGATCATCTTCACATTAAAGGAATCAAAATTGGATAAATATGAGAAAAAGTATTTCTGTTTTTCTATTTTTTTCCCTTTCATAATAGCTACTCTTTTGTCTAATCAAGAACTTGCTTTACTCAAACAGACATTTCACTGGTCATTCTATATCCATTCTAATATTTTACAACAATCTGCCAGGTGTAGCTATTATTAATATTTTAAGCATTTCCTTTCAGATAAGTAGAATAAAGCTCATTCATGTTTAGTATATTTATTAAGATAATGATTAAGTTGCAGAGTCACAACTTAAACTTTGGTCTAATCTTAAATTTATTTTCTTTCCATTGACCTTTACATATGGCTTTTATTCAAGCTTATCATTTTTATTTATTAGATAATAATACCATAAATTATTTGTGGTCATCTTTTGAGGTTAACTTTACAGACAATAAAATGCACAGATCTTAAGTTGCTTTCATTTGGTATATTTTGGCATATGCACACACTGTACAACCCAAATGCCCATGGACATACAGAACATTTTCTTCATGCCAAGAGGATCCTTCATGCCCTATCCAATTAATTTCACCTTGGCTCATCCCTCATCCCTGAAACAACTTTTGATTTATTTTATACACACAATTTTAAATGACATGACATGACGTGAATGTTATAAAAACCATTGTGTTACAATGAGCTCAGAAGCAGAAGACTGAAGAAAACTGCTCTGTGTATGATCTATCCCATTACATTTTCTTCACATTTGGAATAAATGTTGGAAGTGCATTGAAGAAATATTCAAAATATGGAACAATTGTACTGTTTTATTTTTTTCTGAATTTGAACACTAAACAAAAGTTTATAAAAATTTTATTTGCCAGGCTCCCTGTGATAGTCATGGGACTTCTTCAAGAGCTAAGTATTTGTATCTCAGTAAATTTTTTTTTTTCTGGAAGCTAACCATTGAACTTGAAGAGGCTGAAATAATTACTGAATTAATTACTCTAGAGTATTTGATGCTTTCTTGTTTAAAATTCATTGTATAAAAACATTTAATGAATACATAATAACTTATTACTGCTGTTTCATGAGGGTAAATGTATAACATATAGCATTTCCTTTCAGCCAAAATTATAAGATGTGTATTTTTCATATCATAGTTATCATAGAAACATTAATGTCAATGCACTTGGATTAAATGTGATTGGAATGACATATAATATTACTTCTAGTATTTACATTTTTAAATTAATGTTTTTAATGAACTATATTATTCTTAGATTCCAAAGAGATTTTTCTAAAAAAACCTAAATATTAGTCAAGACATCCTTCTGTATGCAAGTCTTTTGTTTCAGACACATGTTCCTAAGAATGGCACATAAAACTCTTTGGAATCAGATTCTAGACTATTGCTACAGGCTTATCTCCTGATATTCTTTTTCAAAATACTGTACTTCAGCTCTATCAAATTATTTCTATTCTTAGCACGTCACAGTGTTTTCAGCCTTCTGTCAAATACTTGCTTCTTGAAAATACTACCAAGACAACCTGATAATAAGGCAAAGCTGCATTTATTCTTACTGTGGCAAGGCAGATAACTAGACACATTCTTAGCAACGTCTCAGAGGGGAAGGACAATTCAGGATATTTACGAGTCTTTGGAATCTGGTTTAAGACAAGTCTTTCAATGCGAGGGCTTGTTTAGGATTAAGTAAATATGTTTTAATAAGTTAGGACTGGTGGACCCAGCAAGACAAGAATTTTAATGTGAAGTTTTGGAAGAACCATAGGAAGTAAGCAGTCATTTGATTTTATTTATTGAAAAGTTGAACAGTCTGACAATGATGTGAATGTGTTTTTCTCCCCAACAAGTTTCTGAAACAGAGTAAGATTGTTTGAAACATATCTTCCTACACAAAAGTTTCCAGGTATATTAAATTCATCTTGCTGAAGACCATGTACTAGTAGAGTCAGGTTGGTGAAGACAGCCAAATGGCAAAATTAGGTCAATGTAGTTAACAAGCTGTGTAGCTATAGATAGTTTCTGGTAGATCACAGCAATACTATAAAGCATCCATTTTTCCTTCTTTTCATTTACTTAACATATGACCATTTTTAACACAAACTGCCTGAAATTTTTCTTCTACTCAGTATTAGCACACTGAGCTTTTATCTTTATCTATCTTATGCCCATTCTTACTCCCTGACCTGCCTTAGCCTTTTCTTCCAATCATTCCCAATTACAGGATTTGAGGAAATACTCTGGCACAGTAGTAGACTTTTGCATATTCACCTGTTTGAGGTGTCTGTGGAAAGGGGATTATTAGAGAATTAGCAAGTAAAAGTAGATTTCTCTTTAGTGAAAAGGGAGAGGAAAAACCTTTTCAGGTTTTTCATGCTTTCATTCCAATTGCACTTGAATCTCTGTTTTATAATTACTGGGTTACAAGTTTCTATCTCCTAATAATCAATGAAAGTCTAGAAAATAAGAGACCAGATTTTATTCATTGTTGATATTATAAACAAAAGTGTCATTATTTTTTGCATGGTTTTAATGTTTACATAAATAGTGTAGAATTTTGAAAATTGCCTTTTTCACTTAATTGTATTATACAAATCGACCCATGTTCCATATAATCATCCCATTCATATATTTGAAATGTGGCATGTAGTAAAGTAAACTAATATACTACATGTTATGTAATAATTTTCCTAATGAGCAAAGCATTTGCCTTTTTTTTTTCTTTTTGGTTTAGTTTTAAAAATTCTTAATTAGCTAGAAAAGAGGATCTTGAATATAATCACCGAAGAAAAGATAAATGTTTACGTGATGAATATGCTATTTACCCTAAGTGGATGATTGACAATATATGCATGTATTCAAACAACACAGTGTGCCACCAAAATCTATACAATTAAGAATAAATTTTTTAAGAAAGCTTAAAAACCATGAAATTCTTACCCCTTCACATGTCTTCCTAAGCATATGAGCCTGAATTTTCAATTTTCAATTTTTAGTAAACTTTTCCAAATTTTTCTTTAAGGTGATTTTACTAATTTTCATTCCTTACAGCTACCCAGGGATTGATGAAAGTTTTAACTTTTTTGTTAATTTAAATTGTGTAAAATGATACATTATTTCTTTTCTTTCATGAATTTTACTGATTGGTCCTAAGTTCTCCCAATATGTATTTTGTCTCTTGATTCTACTTATACTCTTATTAATTATAGAATTATTTTAATGATAGTATAGTAAAATTTAGATTTTTATTTATTTGTTCTCTGGAAATTTAGTCTAACATTTATTTGTAAGTGTGTGATGAGAAAGAGAGCATAGATAGAGTGAGAAAATGAATAAATTTCGTTTGAAATGAATTTCCATGCTTTTCCCACTAACTTCTAGTGCCACATCTATCTTACACCAAAATCCAACTTATGGCTGGATCTATTCCAGATTATCTATTCTTTTTAATTAGTCCAATACTATCTATGATCACAAGAGTTTAATTCTTATAGCATTGTAATAAGACTTAGTAATAGTAAGAAAAAAATCTTTCCCTCCCCAGTCCTTATTTTTATTTTCAGTACTTGCTTAAGTTCGCTTTCACTTCGTTCTGCTATATGGACTTTGAATTCTCTTTGATTAATACCATGGAATGGCATTTAAAGATTAATGTGGAAAGAGCTGATATCTCCACATTCATAAATATTTGTTACATAATTTGATATATATTCTGATAATATTTTAAAAGTTAATTCATAAAATTCTTGCATATTTTGGATACATTTATTCCTAAGTATATTTTATTGCTTCTTATTAAAAATATCTGTTTGCTGAAGTTATTTAATAATACTATTTATTTGTGTAAGATGATCATATATCTAGTAGTAACATTTTCTTTTTAATGCCATGAAATTATGGGATTTTTTTGCGGGAGAAAGGATTTTTTAAGATACCTTTATCATTAACTGATAAAATATCTGCCTTTCATATAGGCACAACTGTCTCTTTTTATCTTATTAGATTGGCTAGGGTTTTTTATGATACATTTACTAAGTATGTATTTGAGAAACCATATATTTTTCCAAAATTTAATAGATATTCTTCCTAAACTTTACCTTTATGTATTATCTTTCTGTAAATGATTGGTAAGTTCATCTGTCATGTTTTAAAAACTTCCTCTATTCCAAAATTGATTATTTAAAAAATAGTATGAATACAATTAAGAAGCAGTAATAGATATTCTTCCTAAACTTTACCTTTATGTATTATCTTTCTGTAAATGATTGGTAAGTTCATCTGTCATGTTTAAAAAACTTCCTCTATTCCAAAATTGATTATTTAAAAAATAGTATGAATACAATTAAGAAGCAATATAACAAAATTGTTACCTCTGCAAATTATGCAACTGTATTTCCAGGGTTCAAATCTTGTCACTACTAGCCTTGTAACTGTTGGCATGTTGCTAACTGCTCTGTATCTCGGCTCATCTGTACAACGGAAATAATTATACTATCTGCCTCACAGATTAATTTGTTAATGGTTTTTAAAATGTTCATAACTACTTTGAATTATGTGTTAGATAAACATCAGTTAAATACATAAGAATATATTTTTCACTGCATTTGTTGAGGTCATATATTCTCTTATCTGTTAACATGAAGAATGACGTTATTAATTTTACAATGTGAAAACGTTCGTGCACTTTTAAAAACATAAACTCTATATGCTTTCTCTTTTATTATCTATTTTGCTTGATTCATATAATTCAGTTACTTTTTTTATGTTCAGCGTTTATTTTAATTTTCCCAAGTGGTTACACTCTTTTTGTGTAAACCATTGCTCTTTGCATGCCAATGTTTCATTCTGTGTTCTTAAGAAGGTACACATATCAATAACTTTTTTAGAGACTGTAATGAATTCAATATGTCTTTCACTAAAGTATAATTGGATAATATTTTAGATTAACTATTACTTTGTACTTTTAAGATTCTTTTGATTGTCTTTTGACACCTTTTATTATTGATGAGGAGACTACTTTCAGTTAAATGGTCCTACCTTGGTATCTTTTAATATTTTTCTTTCTTTCATTTGTATTGTAACTTTAATGTGTTTTGGTGAAGATTAATGTTTTGATTTATTCTTCATGGGACTAATCTCCTTTAATCTGGGATCTCCTGCCTATCCTAGTCCAGGAGCTTTCTAACACTTTTTTCTGTCTCACTTTCTCCTTTGGGAATTTATGGTAGATATATTTTGGGACCACTTATGACTCCATCTTTTAGATATTGTCTGTCTTTTCTATGTCTTTTCATCTCTGTGTTGCATTCTAAGCATTTTCTTCAGTTGTATCTTAACATTTATTTTTCATTTATTTCTACAACTATATCTATTTAGTGGAAATCCAGATGCATCGTTTTAATTGCATTAACTGTATTTTTAATGAAATATTCATTTGACTATATTTTTAGAATATTCAAAATGTTCTTATGTTTTTTATCTCTACTGTATTGTATATTTTAAACATGACATTAAGCAATATTAAATTAGTCTTTATATATTGGCTGTAAAATCTTGTTCTCTTTTTCTGTGTGTATGTGTTTGTGTATTTATGTCTGAGGGCAAGCTAACTCATTTTCATAGTAATTTTCCTCAAATACATTGTTTTTTTTAAAGCTATGCCCTGCTCAATGGGGTTGTAGTCTTTCAGAGGGTCAGCAAGATTGAAACTGTAATTCTTTATTCTCTCATTAGTGTCTAAGAAGTTTCTTTATGGTGTGTGATATCATAATAGATTGAATACAAAAACACATGAAAATCTGATTATCATCTATTAATCTGGAAATGAAAGAAATATGCAAATTCTATAAAGCAATATAACTCTTCTCACCATAATATTATTGTTTTGAAAACTGTTGTTACTCTTTTAAAAAATTTATGTTAACATATTACTGTTAAATAACTACTTGTTGCTGTTAAATAATTTTGCAAGTAATTTTTAAATGTTTAGCTTTCGTTTCTAATAAAGTAAATATCTATCATTATAACAGTGTAAATAAATGAATAACAGCTCTTTGGGATCTTCATTAATATTTAAGTGGTTCCCAAGACCAAAGACTAGGGGTACTAATTCTCTGGTGCATCAAGCCTCGAACCTTAGTCATTATGGATTATATCTGATTCTAATTTTGTTGTAATACCCTGGATTTTAGTTTTCTCACAATTTTAAATTTGAGTTTTCATTTATGTCGTGTTGGAGATTAATTGTTCCTAACTTTGAGCTCTAGAATTCATAAACTGTTTTTCTTCCAAGCATTTTTATAAGTGAGTAATTAAATAGGAAAATTGATTTACAAATTTAGTCTGCCAAATTAACTGATAGTGGCCACCATAATTTATCCTAATTTTTAAGTTTCCATCTTCGTTTTCCCCAGTGTAAACAGTTTTCTCTATCAATGCCATCTAACTATAATCATATGTAAAGTAAATGAAATTACAATTATAAAGGTACTATTGTTAATAATGCTTTTTCAAGACACTAAGAAAACATTTTACTCAATGTTTTAAAATTTATTTCATCACGTGAATATATTACATTTTATGACTGGGTCAAGAAGATCAAATTTGGGTTCAGAGATGAAAAAGATAAAACAGAAAAACACGACAAAGACTCTTCTCATCCGTTTTGAGAAACAGTAGAATTATCACCATACTTGATAATACATAAAGTTGAAATGATGGGTGTGTGTGTTTCACTTACATGGCTCTCTGGCACAGTGGAGGAAACGGCCAGTGAGCCATTAGTTATGATCCAGCAATGTTCTTCACTACTTGGAACATTAAAAGTAGGATGCAAACGATAAATCTGAGGTAGTTTGCAAAGCCCCGCTTCAGTTTTCAATGTACACTAGGTAATGGCAATGGTCAATACTTCTTGTGGAGTGAGGCGTGAAGACGAGAGTACAAGTTATCCCAGGTCGCCAGGGTCTGTCACAATTTTAGCATTGACAGCTTTGACTTTATGGAAGCCCCATAGCCCAGGATAAACAGTGTAATTGGTCACCAAAATCAGATCATAATCAGCAGGGACTACCATATAAGACAGGAATTACACTCTTCAGCAAGCTGTGATGTTCAGGACTAACGTCAGGATGCTGACCCTGAAATTCACTGGAGATCAGTTTTGCAGGCAGAATTCTAGGATGTCCTTCAAGGTCTCTAACCCATGTAATGCCATCCAGTGTAATCCACTCTGTCTGAGTGTAGGTGGGGAATGTTAATATGATGGGATATCACTCCCATGGTACATGGCAAAGGAATTTTTTTTCCATATATGATGGAAGTCTTTACCTAGCAGACTTGGAGTCTGATTTGATGGAGTGAGCCCTTAAAAGAGAGGTAAAGCAATATCAGATGCTCTCCTGCTGGCCTTGAAAAGAGTAAAGTCATGATCCTTCTCTGAGGGCTGCATGGTAAGGAACTGCAGGTGTCCTCTAAGAGCTAAGAGTGCTCCCTGGTCAACAACCAACAAAAAAAATCTGGATCTCAGTCATACAGAAAGGAGATTAATTCTGTCAACAAACTGTGAGTTTGGAAGAAGATCCCAAGACTTAGATAAGAATTGGAGCCTCAGTTGACACCTTGATTTCAGCCTGGTGATATCTGATCAGAAAACTTAGTGAACCTGTTCCCAAACTTCTGCTCCATTAAAACTGTAGATATTAAATTTGTTTTGTTTTAAGCTGTTAAATGTGTGGACATTGTTATGAAGCAATAGAAAAATTACGCTGGATATATATATATATATATATATATATATTTTATATACATATACATATATTTATCTTTCAGCAAGTATTTGGGGTTTTTTATTGCTTATATATGTTTGTAGGGTACAGAATTGAATATCAATACACATGTATAATATGTGGTGGTCAAAACAGGATATTTAATATACCCATGTTTACAAAACATAATCAATCTTTGTGACCCTTAATTAGGTTCTCACCACCACCCCCATCCCCCTTTCCCATCTCTAATAGCCACAGTTCTGTTTAATGTATTATTGTGATTCTTTGTTTAGTGCTTTCTTTCTCTTTCTTTTTCTTTTTTTCTTTTCCCTCCCTCCCTCCCTCCCTCCCTCCCTCTCCCACTTATGAGTGAGGACATGTGGTATATTTCTTTCTGTGCCCAGCTTATTTCACTTATTATTATTTTCTCTAAGTTCATCTATGTTGCTATGAATCTCAGAATTTCATTCTTTTTTATGAGAGTACTATTCTATTGACTATATATACCACATATTCCTTGTCCAGTCATCTGTCAATGGACATTTAGAGCTGAGATAAACATGGGAGTGCAGGTATCCCTTCAACACGATGATTTCCATTCCTCTGGGTATACACCCAGCAGTTGGATTGCTGGGTCATATAGCAGTTCTATCTGTAGTTGTTTGAGAAACCTCTGTAGTTTTCTCTAATGGCCACAGTAATTTACACTCCCACCAACAGTGTAGGAAGATTCCTCTTTTTCCATATCCTCATCAGCATTTGCTATTCTCTGTCTTTTTGATAATAGTCCATCTAACTGGGGTGAGATGATATCTCAGTGTGTTTTTGATTTGCATGTCCCTGATGCTTAGTGATATTGAGCATTTTTTCATGTGTCTGTTGGCCATTTATATATCTTACCTTCATATGAGAAATGTCTATTCAGCAACTTTGCCCATTTTTTAATTGGGTTACTTATTTTCTTACTGTTGAGTTGCTACTACAAAGTTATAGTAACCAAAACAGCATTGTACTGGCATAAAAACAGACATTCAAACCAATGGAACAGAATAGAGAACCCAGAAATCAACCCACATTCTTATAGCCAACTGGTCTTTGACAAAGGCAACAAGAACATACATTGCAGATAAGACTGCTTCTTCAATAAGTGGTGCTGGGAAGACTGGAAATCCATATGTAGAAAAATGATACTAGACCCATACCCCTCACCATATACTGAAATCAACTCAAAATGGATTAAAGACTTAGATATAATACCTTAAACTATAAAACTACTAAAAAAATGTAGAGGAAACACTCCAGAATATAGCACTGGGCAAAGAATTTATGAATATGACCTCAAAAGCATAGGCAACAAAAGAAAAAATAAACAAATGGGATTATATCAAACTAAAAAGCTTCTGCACAGCAAAAGAAACAGTTAAAAGAGTGAAAAGACAACCTACAGAAGGAGAGAAAATATTTGCAAACTATGCATCTGGTATGTGATTAATATCTAGAATTTATAAATAAATTTTTGAAGCATCTCCACTGATGGTTATGTACCCTGCCTTTTCCTATAATTTCATTTCATGTAATAGGAATTGTTTATTTAAATCTTCCTAAAAGCTTGTTATTGACAGTTATTGCACATCCTTCCAGGAATCACTTGCTAATTTTGGGAAAAGTACAGTAAATTATAAAGCTTATAATATATATTTAACATCTTAAATAGAAAGAGGGAAGAAAAACTGAAATTGGGCATTAAACACATAAATATGGTGATTAAGTATTTTCAAAATTTGTGGGAGAAGTGAAAATGATAGTTACTGGCCTTCCAGGGTATCTCATCTACAAGAAAGAATCCAAATTCCAAAAAAAAAAAAAAAAAAAAAAAAAGGAAAATTATAATAAGACATTTTAAAATCAAAAAGAAGATTCTTATAATTTTAGAGCAATAATATTAATTTTATGCATACTTTGGATGGGAAATTTTATCTAATTGTTGAAGAATAAACAAGGCTTAGACACACATGGATGACAGTGCATATAGCAGCTGTCGGTGGCTGTGGTCTCAGGAAGGGATGTTTGAAGCTTTAAAAACTGCTTTTATAAAAGCGGTGACATGCCAGGAATTTTTGAATACTATGACCAGAACATCGAATCTCAAATGTATCACTTCAGTCCATTTTCTGCCACAATTTTTTTCCAATAATATGTGCTTTAAAATTTACTTATTTTTTTTCCCATTCATTCTGTGATATTGAATAGCAGAAACAAAATTACCAAAATGAAGATTGGTCTACGTACTACATTATGGTAAAGGAAAATGACACAGGTGATCCACAAAGTACACAGTAGGCCTCCAAGTAAACTGGAAATGACAGTATCATTTTATTATATTTTACAGTAATAAAATTAGTGCCATAGTATCTTATATTAGCTAGGTAGTGTTTTTATAGAAATCATTACACTGTCCAAAGTAAATATAAATCAAAATAGTAGAATCAACTATCTTTAGATGTCAGATGTATCTTCTCAAACTTTTATTTATTTTGTTCCTCTGTGTTCGACTGGAAGAAGGTTAAATCCTGGATCAATTTAGAAATAGGAAACAGCTTTATTTCTCCGATTACTTCAGCTAAAAATGTAGTCTATATCATCTCATGGGTAATATGCGAGTGAAGGATCTTGGATCAGTCAGCATTAGGCACTATAAAAAATTAGCTTCTGTAAGAAAGAATAAGCTCAACTTTTGCAAAGAAATATAATTGCCTTGAAATAATTCTCCTGAGTAAAGTTACAGTTGGGTAACTGTTGGTATAAGGACTACTCTAGAATCACCTTTATTTTCAAGAAACTTAAAATCTCTCAAGTAAGGAAAACTAATGTTAAAAACGAAAGGTCAGTTCCGATGGAAATCAAGGTTGTACGCATTGTGTTATTTAAAAACAGCCAAGGACATTGATTTGGGGCAAGAGACTCAGGTTCTACAAATTATTATGTGACCTTATTATGTCACATTTTTTTGTCTGTGAAAATGTGTAATACTACTTGGATTTTTATATAAGAATCAAATAGAAACTAAATATACGTTAAGTTTCTTTTCTTTTGCGAATATTCATTGTTGTTATTAATAGTAATTATAAGAATTATTTCATCCGAACTAAAGTACAATATGAAGCAGCATGAAATTCAGGTAGGCATATTAATTATTGAATCCTTAAAAGCACATATTTAAATATTAACTCAATAACCATGTTGACAAATGAAGATAGAGTGTGAAACTGTAAAGAATTATCAATTTGTGGGTCATTAGCAGAGAATTTTCCATGAAACTTACATGAGTCTTGAGCACGCAAAGGCTAAAAACAATTTCCAATGCTTATGTTTAAAACCTGAAGAATAAATTTAGAACTTGAATGATGATAGTCCAAGAGTGAATAAAATTCTAAATTGAAAGTTTTTACTTTCAAAGCTTTTAAAATTCTATTTTATTTTTATTTCTTGCAGGTAGCATTGCTTTTGAGAACTGGAACTACTTTTTTGATATACTGAGATGGGCATGAAGCATATTATCATTCTCTGTGGTATGGCTAGAAATTAATGCTTGAGTAACAGAGATAGAAGGAACTCACTAGAGAAAACAAAAGGAGAACCAAGGCTATCAGGCTGTGTTTTGAATGCTGCAGTAGAGCAGAACCACATCAAAAAATACTAGAAAACATAATCTTAATAATCATGGCCTAAAATCATTGTTATTAAGCTATGAAAGCCATGAGCATGACATAAGGATAACATTGAGTTTCTGTTCTACTGAAAATGATTAAATATGCATTTAAAATGCTATCCTTCTCTTTGAAATTCTGAAGATACATTGCCTACCAAACACAGAAAGCATGGGGACTCGCTGATGTATATAGCCACATCGAGCACCTGGAGAAAAATAGAAGATAGATGGGAGGTTAGGAGTTATAGATACAAGATTCCATGGTTGATTAGAATCATAAGAATTTTAGAGAAATATTTGTCACAGTTTGTAATGAAGGATTCTAGCTGTACCATTTTAAATCCTGGTATTTCTCTGGGTGAGTCAAAGTTGAAGCCATGCATTTGTAATAATTTTTGGATGGTGCTATCACTTTTGACCCCTTGTAAATGGTGAAACTGAGTCACAAAATTTTGTTAATTTGAAATAAATCACACATTTTGTATGCAATTGAAATGGGATTCAAATCTACACAGTCTGACTAGAGAAGTGTCTTTATCAAATAATCTGTAAAAAGGACAAGAAAAAATACAAAATCTCGATGATAGAAATAGAAGTATCAACACCTTCCTAAAAAGAATCTGAAAAGGAGATAAAAGAGAGAATAAAGGGAGACAGTAATGAGATAAATAAGGATGGAAATTTTCTCAGAACTAGGAGAAAACATAAGATCTTTGATCTGTCATTCAGTGTTTTATTGTCCATATATAATTGTAGAGGCAGGGCTGGGTCTGGAGATCACAGACCCCTTGAGCCAGTTCAGAAACCCTTCACATGCAGGCCTGTGAGCTGGATAACTCACAGGCAAAAAGTACCTTGGAGCCTTGGTTGAAGAAAGAATAGTCTTTATTCAGCACACACACATCTCAGAGCTAGGCAATACAAAGAGAAACTCCGAAACTCCACTGCTACTGGCAAAGGCCAAAGAAAAAACTGAGCAGCTGCCAGCAGAGTAAACATGCTCTATTTTTAGACACGAGCCCTGTCACTAGCTTCTGCTTCACCAACTGAAAACCACACAATGGCAACTCCACCCACACACAACATTTTTAACAAGAAATGTAATACAAGATCCCCAACCTGACGTGAAGTGAGGGAGACTGACAACTATTCTATTTCCCCCACAATAATTCTAAGGATAACAAAACAGAACAAAACAAAACAAA
Organism: Galeopterus variegatus; assembly: GCF_000696425.1. Lineage (NCBI taxonomy): Eukaryota > Metazoa > Chordata > Mammalia > Dermoptera > Cynocephalidae > Galeopterus > Galeopterus variegatus. The sequence continues at coordinate 257,802 of NW_007727773.1, forward strand.
AGAACTGCCCCCCCCCCCAAAAAAAAACCCTTAGGTTCTTACCAGTTCTTAAGATTATTATTTTCGACATTTCTAATTTCTCAAGTATTTTGAAAAATATATTTCCAAATTAGGTTACACCCTTTGACATGTTGTTAAAACAAAAAGTATAAGAGATAATTATTGATTTCAATGTCAAAAACCTATAATTCCAAGTAGTATTGATTATATACACAACTATAATGCCATTCAGGCTAGAATAATTATGTTATCTGGTAGTACAAGGTCTATATTTGATTTATAGAATATTGAAATGAAGGTATGTATTTAAGTCTTTATTTTTACATTCCCTCCACTTTTTCCAGCAAAAAACCCTTGGAGAGGGGGGGAGGGGGGTGAATAAGGATAATTGAAGAGGGTGTGGAAAAGCATTTTTTACTAGTAAATTGGTCGCTTTTTAAATTATTAAAGAAAACATTGAAATTTTGCCTTTTTTCTTTTTATTAATTCTTACACATAACAGTAGCAAAAGTTTTAAAACCAAGCAACATAGTGAAATTCTAATTTTCATGCTTAAAAAAGCTAACTCAATAATAATAATAATAATAATAATAATAATAATAATAATAATAATAAATACACCATTGGGTATAATATCCACCTCCCAGCAAAGTTATCTCTTAGAATCTATTATTAAAATTTCACTGGTCTATAAACTCTCGCTTCAGACTATGAAGAAGAAAAGTACAATGTCTTATTATTTATTCTTTCTCAAACACTTTGTATGATATATTAAAACACTCAGTAGATATTCAATATATTGAATTCTCTTACTTCCTTTCCCTTGCCATTTCACAAGCAAAAGTATAGAGAGAGTCATCAATAATACTGTTCCCTAATTAACTAAATTATCTTTAATAGTTAGAAAATAATTTTTAAAAATTAGGGTTGGTGAATAAGAATGAATTAAAATATAGTGTATCTGTGCAACCTTGGGAGAGATTACAAACAGTTTTATTATGATTAGCATGAAGTTATCATTGGCTATATCATAACAAGTATTAGGAAGAGTAGTCAACCCTTTGTCATATTGAATTAATTTAGTAAAATTTATCTAAAGCTTTTACTTTCTCAAGCATCTAAATTGCTTTACATCTCTAAAGTGAAAGCATAACTAGGTGATTCTATTTAACCTAAATTAATTTCTCGTGTATCTACACATACATTCAGTAAATGTGTCAAATTCCTACTCTATGTGGGCACTGTGCTGGACAATGAGGTATAGGGATGGAAGCACCATAACCTTCAAAAACTCTCAATTTTTATTAAATTATCAAAGGCCAAATTTTGAGGAAAATGTATACTGTTTTTACAATGGCCGTAATGAGTCATGCATATGATGGTAATATACTTTATGGACACCAAGAAACACCCTTTCCTGTTTTTTTGAACACACTTCATTCTCACACTAAATGAATATTTAAACTGTGAGTAAAGGGTAAAAGAGGGCAGTTAAGGTAAAATTTTTCCAATGTTGTATTTAGGAATTTGCATCCTGTATAGGCCACTAGTACTAGAGGCCAAACTATGATCAATTTTATGAGCCTTCCAACTTTGTCTCAATACATTCACATACATGCATAATTTTCTTAGCCTTGATTCTGACCCTAAAACAAGTCCTCAAAACTACTATTTAAAATGCCCCTGATAACTATCAGCGTAATCAATTTTATGTTACTAAGCACCAAAATGAGAGACTAATGATCAAAGTCAAACATCCCTAAATCTAATTACTTTTAGATATAAAGTGTTATAAATTAATATTATTAAAATAAGACTTAATTAAAATTGTGACATCTGCTCTAAATAATGAATATACTCATTTTCATTTATTTTTTTACCCAACACTAAATCCTTATGGCAAATTATATACCATAATTGTAATACCTAATAAGAGGAATATTTAAGCATTGAAAGCTTAAGAATATACAAAGTCTTTTTACATACCTCTTGAGATATTTTTTAACATCAGTATGTTCACCTAAAATGCACATTTGATTAGTGTTGACAAACATACACCCATGAAACCACAGCAAAATCAAGATTTAGAACATTTTCATAACCCATACAAATTCCTTCTGCTCTATTGTAGCCAATTACTCTCCACACTTTTGGTGCCAGATAGTAAATACTGTTTTCTGCTTTTATATATTAACTTTCATTATCTAGAACTTTATACAAATTGCGTGTACCTTTTGGTATCTGACTTCTTTCACTCAACATGATTTTGACACTTATTCAAATTGTTGCACATATTGATAATTTCTACTTAATGCTGAGTATACTCCACAGCAAGGATATAGCACATTTGTTGATCTATTCCTTGTTGAAAGGCACTTGAGATGTTTATAGTTTTTGGTTATTGGAAATAAAGATCCTATGGATATTCTTATTCATTCTTTCTGTGCTCTTAAGCTTCTTGGCAAAGGCCAAGCTCTTAGGGATGGTGTATATTGAACTTTTAAGAAAGTACCAGTGCTATCCCAAATAGTTGTCCCTTTTTAAATATCTTCTAGAAGTGTATGAGAGAGCCAATTGCTCTACTTCTTATCTAACATCTTTTATGTATTTATGTGAAGTGTTCAGAACTTTGCCTATTTTTACTCTTTTCTGTCTTCTTCTTACTGACTTATGAGTTTGTTATGCATTATACATAACTGTCCTTTTATACCTGTGCTGCAAAAAGCAAAGGGTTTTTACTTCTAATTGTATGTATAACTATACTCTGTTTGAAAAATTTAGCTCAAAAGTGAGATACAAACAAAAATTTTTGCATGTTTGGTTCTAGAATTGTTTCAGTTCTAACTTTTCTGTAATGTCTGTGATTCATGTCAGGTTGGTCACTGCTTGTGTATGGTGTGAGGTATGTGTCTTTATTGGATTAATCTAGCATCTTTATTGAAGATCAAGGTATCATTTATGTATTTTTCTTTTTTTTTTTTTTTTTTTTTTTTTTCATGACCGGCAACGG
>NW_007727773.1:260980-273474 GCF_000696425.1 Galeopterus variegatus
TTTTTTTTTTTTTTTTTTTTTTTTTTTTTTTTTTTTGTCTTTTTTCATGACCGGCAACGGATCGCAACCCCCAGTGTTGCGCCCATACCGGACCGGGACCGGCAACGGGATCGCAAACCTTGGTGCTGCGCCCGCACCTGGTGTTGCTCCCGCACCTTGCTCAACCAGTGAGCGGCCGGTCTGTATGTGGGATCCGAACCCTCGGCGGGAGCGCAGCTACGCTTCCCAAGCGGTGCACTATAGCAGTGCACCACCAGGCCGGCCCATTTAGGTATTTTTCTGTAGCTATAGCTATTGTTCTTTATTTTTCTCATTTCACAAATAATAATTTGTATTTATTTATGTAGTCTAATTCATCCATTTTTTTTCTTTTTTGGAAAAATGGCTTTTGATTATCTAGGTCATTAACTTTTATTTTAAATTTTAAAATAAATTTGTCCATTTATTTAGAAAAAGTCTTACTGGAAATTTTTACTGGAATATTTATTGGAATTAATTACTAAATTTATTAATCATGTTTCTTTTTAAAAAATAAAATTGTTATCTGGTTCAAAGTTTGTAGATGACATTTCACTTGAGGAGCCAAATTATTTTGTATACATATACGTTTTTATAACTGAAAGAGGCTGTCTTGAAATCAACAGTTTATAATCACCAGGTGAGTAAAACATGATTTTTGAATACGTGCAGAAAAAGAGACATTTAGTAAAAAGGCACCATACCTGACAAAGAGGCTTTTTTACTTAAAAAAAAATAAAAAAATAAAAAAGTAGTAGCTACAGTGTACACAATTACATTTCTATTAAAATAAAAAATTTCCTAATATTTATATATAATATTTAGCTTGATGGGCTTTTAATTCCATATAATATTTTATGAGGCAATACTTTGGATTTACTTTTAGCCTTCATTTTTTAAAATAAGTAAAATTAAATACACACACACTATGAGTGTTAACTTAAACACAATTAGGTATTTTTCCATTTAATGGCATTTTAATGACAAATTGAGAAGTTGCTTTCAAAATTCCGAGTTCAAAATCATAAAGATTTATTTGGTATAATTTGTTAAAAATAATAAAGTGAATGCTAATGATGGGACACATTCACCTTGTGATTGCTTCTGAATGTATTTCATCAAATGATTTTTGTTTGTTTGTTTGTTCCACAGAAAGAACTAAACTTGGTCTATAGCACTTAAGTTTTTACTCGAGCTGGTTTAAGCACAACTAAATAAAATATTTCTGAAAACTATTGTTTATACCATACTACTTATATACACTTAAGTTTGAAAATTCTTTTGGCTTACCTACATGTCTTTTTATTTACACGTCATCTATGGCTATCAGAAGCAGTAAGAGAAGGAGAAGAAAATAGCATTAAAATAAAAAAGGAAGGCCACATCACTACTACTTCTTCCATGGTGATTCATTCTAAATTCTCATTTGAAATTGAGTTAATAGTATGATTAATATTTCTGAGAGGTTTCTAAGTCTACCTTGAGCAAAATTATCTTACAATCATTTTTGAACTGACTAGTACAGTCTTTTATGTATGAATGAACCTCTACATAAATTATAAAATAAATTATTAAGAATTCCTATTACATAAGCATGTCTGTCTCTCTGGTTTCCTGCATTTGACCTACTTTTCATTACCATCTCAGCAGTATATCTATTGATTCCTTTCATGGCTCTTTTAACCATTCATAACATCTCTTATGTTACTTCATTTAATAATATTTTATGTTTAAGCTGAAATCAACTATGATTTCCTAGCATGCATTCTTGAAAGCCATAAAACCCATTCCTAATATGATTATGTCAGTTTTATTTAGGTTAATCTACTTTAGTATTTTTAGCATTTCACTCGGATTAATCCCTGTGTGTGTGTGTGTGTAACATGCATCCACTATTATAAACATTTCTACTTAAACACGAGACTTTTGATATTTTTATAAATGTTTTTCTGAGAATGTGTCTTTTTGCTTTATTGTTTTGTTGTGTTTTAACCCAATATCCTGCTGAGCAGTTGTAAGTATATTAGTCAGAATTTTGAGATACTGTCTGAAAAGATAGAGGGAAATATTATCGGTCAATATGCACAGCTTTTGTTTATCTTAACTGCTTTCAGTTCAGAACCTTATATCTGCTCTCAGCTCAGCCTTGTTTCTTTAAGTTCAGATACTTTCAGGTTCAACCTTTGCAGACAGTAACTCTTCAGTCTTATACCGAAGGGGCAATTACATGATTGCTCAGGCTTGAGTGGGTTTTCCAAGTATAACTTATATGGTGTTTTAAAGATGCTTCTATTTGCAGTCTCACATTACACTACTTCCTTCAGAGACGTCTGAAACCTGTATTTCCTGAGTCTCTGGAGTTCCTCCAACAAAGTTATGGGTTTTCTCCTCTCATTGCATAGAATTCAGCTCTCTCTTCTCTAAAAACTTGGTTAAAATTTGTCTCTCACTTTCCCATCCTCAGAATTTTGTTGACACTTTTTTGTACTCTTTGCATTGCGCATGCACACATTCTTGTTTCTTTTACCTCATTTTGCTGGGAGTAGAGGTATACATGTGTATCTAAAAAGGTTTTGCTTCTGTGTGTGGTAAAAACACTTAACCCAAGATCTACCCTCTTAAAATTTAATGCAATATTGTTAACTGTATACAGTTGCTGTACAGCAGATCTCTAGCACTTGTTAATCATGTAGAATTGAAACTATACCCATTCAGCAGCAACTTCCTGTTCCCCTCAACCAAGCCCGACAACGAGGATAGTAGTCTACATTGCTGTTAGTTTGCCTATGTTAAATACCTCATATAAGTGGAATCATGCAACATGTGTCCTTTTGGTATTGGCTTATTTTACTTAGCATAATTTCTTCTAGGTTCATTCATATTGTCTCATATGAAAGGATTTCTTTCTTTTTAGTTCTGCATGTCATTTCATTGTAGTATATACCACATTATTTATCCGTTCAACTGTTATTGGACATTTGGATTGTTTTCATACCTTGGCTATTGTGAATAATGCTGCAATAAACATGGAAATGCCAATATTGCTTCAAGATCCTGATTTTAATTCTTTTGGATGTGTACTGAGAAGAGGAAGTGCTGAATATAATGATTGTTCCATTTTTAATTATTTAAGTAACTTCAATACTGCTTTCCAAGGTGGCTGCATTTTATTATTTTATTTATTTATTTATTTATTGCACCATTATTTATTTATTTATTTATTTTTTATTTTAAAATTCTTTTATTTATTTATTTTTTGCATCATTTTACATTACCACAAACAACATACACGAGTTCTAATTTCTTCATATATTTTTCAGCTTGTCTTTTTATTTTATTTTATTTTACTTTATAATAGCCATCCTAACAGATGTGAGGTGATATCTCATTATGGTTTTGATTTGCATTTCCCTAATGATTAGTTATGTTGAGTGTCGTTTTCATATACCTTTTGGCCACTTATCTGTCTTCTTTGGAGAAATGTCTGTGTAGATACTTTGCCTATTTTTTTTATCGGGTTTTTCACTTTTGTTGTTGTTGTTGTTATTGTTGCTATTGAGTTGTAGGATTTTTCTTATATATTTTGGATATTAACTACTTTTCAGATGTATCATTTCCAAAATTTTTCTCCCAACTCTAAGTTGCCTTTTTATTTTGCTGATTTTTTTTATTTTTATTTTTTTGGTTGTGCAGAGCTTTTTAGTTTGATGTAGACCTACATGTCTATTATACTGTCTATCATAAGGCAATCATAAATACTGCTTTGTTACTTGTGCTTTTGGAGTCATATCCAAGAAATCATTGTCTAGACCAATGTTATGAAGTTTTTTCCCTGTATTTTTTTCTACTAGTTTTACATTTTCAGGTCTTACATTTATATCTTAAATCTATTTGAGTTGATTTTTGTGTATGGCATAACATACACATATATAATATGTATATTACACATATTATCCAAACTTGCCCAAACTTGTTCTTCTGCATGGGGATACTCAGTTTTCCCAGTTTCATTTGTTGAAGTGACTATTGTATCCCATTTACAATAATATCAAAAAAGAATAAAATACTTAGGAATAAATTTAACCTAAAATGAGGAGTTGTACATAAAACTATATAACATTGAAAAAGGAAATTAAAGACACAAATAAATGAAAGCACAGCCTGTGTTCATGGAATGGAAGACTTAATTCAATGCAAAACCTATCTAAAGTCTAAAAATATTTTTTATAGAAATAGTAAAAACAATTGTAAAATTTATATGGTGTGACAAACGACCTCAAATAACCAAAGCAATTTTAACAAAAAAGAATAAAGCTGGAAGAGTCACATTACCCTGACCTCAAAATATATTACAAAGCTACAGTAACCAAAACAGTATGACACTGGTAGAAAAATAGAAATATGGAACAATGGAACAGAATAGAGAGTGCAAAATAAACCCATACATATACTGTCAACTAATCTTTGACAAAGGTGGTAAAAGATGTTATTTTCTCTTCTTATATTAGTCTCTATATTAATTTGTTTATGGAGCCCTCTGATTCAATATCTTCAATGGCAGTTGTGTGTTTATCCCATTCTTTCTAACATTTATTTTATTCACTCTTTATTACTTCCAACAAATCATCTTGCTACATTTGCTCACATTATTTATATCTGTCTTCTATTATTCTGCTAATGTGATAAGAATAAAACTCAAATGTGGTCTTTATTTTCTTCATTTAAAATATATAATAACTTTCAACTGCATACATAGCAAATGTTACTCTTCTATGTACATTAATTAAAGCTGTCTGTTAAACAAAACACCTGTGTTTCTTCCAAGCCTTGTCAACTACCAACTTCCTTCTTTATCTAATTTACATTTGGTAGATTTGTTGAACACATCTTGCTGCTTCAGTGGTTTGTCTTCACCTAGAATATCCTTCTTTTCTTCATCTGACTTGTCCCTACTCATAGTTCATAATTTACTCACAATATAACCTCTTATTTTTTTTTATTGAAACATAATTGATTGTATGTATCTGCCAGGGACAGTATTGAATATCAATAACTGTATGTAATATGTGATGCTAAAATCAGGGTAATTGCTATATTTATCATTACACAATGTATACATTTTTTGTGGCCCTTGACTAATTTCTCACCAACCCTCTCCTCCCCACTTTTCTCCTCCAATGGCCTCAGTTCTGTTCTCTCCTTTTGAAAGTTCGAGGAATTATTGTAATTGTTGTGTCTTTATTTCTTTATTTCTTTATTTTTATTTTTTAGCTCCCACTTATGAGTGAGGACATGCGGACATGCACTGTTTCTCTTTCTCAGATATTTTCTTTGATCTGCACAAGTAAAGCTAACCACTCCTCTGTCACCTTCTTATTAGAATATAGCCTTGCTTGTAGCATTTATGGACAATAGAATTTATTTATCTACTAAACTGTGAGCATCTTCATCCCCAAGAATTGCATTTATATTTTAACGTGCAATGATATTTAATGAATAAAAGTAAATAAGTGAACAAATGAATCAAGATGCCTCCTTGAGTACTCTCAGACTAAATGAAAAACTAAATTAGGGTTATTTCCTTGGTGCATGGGAATGAGTTATACCCAGCCAATTACAATTTTAGAAATAAAGTGCTCAAAAAATATGTGTGTGTGATGTCTATATAATATGTATATAAAATACAATAAACAAAAATCTAGGTTAAAATATATAGGAAATTCAGTCCTTAAGTAATTCTATTTTTAAAATTTCAAGTTCATGTTAAACATTTTGTTTGCTAATTCAAAATGTCTTATTTGTTGAATAAATTTTATGTAGGAAAAGACAAGTGCATTACACATTTTTATGTCTAAAGTGCTTTCTCTAGCAGGTTTAGATCAAAGTTTCAGATGAAATGAAGACTTTTCTTTTGATTTACATTTATTTTGGGATTATAATTTGATTATCAGTTTATTAGGGAGTGCCTTTATACAGAAGAATAATAAATCTGTATTTTTGACATACGGTTATTTGAATTACTGATACCATAGATAGAAATTCAAAATCCATAAATCTAGGCCCCACAATGTTAACAGATTTTGAATAGTTCATATGTACACTGGGTTATAAGATAGGATGAATTAAAAAAAATGAAACAGAATGAAACAATGGCTCATCACATGGTATTTAGGTAAGCAAACATTTTATCTATCTAGGGCAATTTGTGACTTTTAAATGAAAATTTGATAGTTATTTTCTTCTCTCACTCTAAATTGCACCAGTATTAACCAGTATCATTTCATAGACATGAGCAAGTCCAACTAAGGCTAAAGTAGGTTAAGGATGGGAATGAGGGATTTGAAGACTGGTCTAGGTAACATATCCTTGAGTCAGAAAGGATTCAAACATAACAAATGGACAGAACTACCTACAAAAGTTTTAGAATTGAGCACCTCCACCCACAAATGGATTTTTTTTTCTTTTGTCTGTAAAGAGAGTCAGATGAAGACAAGGCTAAAAAATGTTAACCTAGTATGCAACACTCAAAGATGATGACTGTAATTTCTAAAAAAAATAAAAACAATTAAAAAGTAGTGTTATATGGATAAGACTGAATGCATTGGTATTAAACTTGCATGGCTAGACTATGATCAGAGGACAGAGTAACATGTCTGCTTTTATCATTTTTCTTTATAGCCATTTCCTCTTTATGCTCCAAACCTGCCCCATTCCCCTCCCCCATCATTTCTTAATAAAACCCTTGCATTTTTTACTGTCATTACTTAAAGAAAGTATAACATTTTCATGACAATTTAATCACATGTATTGAATTTAGTTTTTTGTGGCAAATCAATGGTCTTCCGAGTGCCTCTCTTTATGTCTGTAATAAACAAGGCTAAGTTTCTAGCATCTTTAAAGATAAAATTTAAGTGTGGTGTGCATGCACGTGCTTGAACACATGTGTGTTATATTTCTTAGATAAAAAAGTACTTCCCAAGATGAAAAATATCATAACTGATGTAATTCATGTGTCTAAGTACCTACTCTGAGGTACTTAGTATTAATTTTTAGTATTAATTACCTATTTCAGAATGCACAAGAAAAAGAAAAGGCTAAAAATCTTGAAAATACATATTTAAGTTTAAACTGAGCTCTCATTATTCCAAAATTTGTGGTGAGGCACAGCTGAGGATGTGTTGTTTGAAATGCTCCTGTGCAAAATGGAAATTGACATGTAAAATACTGGACATCTTTTATTAAGTAATGGCAAATACGGTCAACAGAGACTCCCTTTTGCTTGAGAGAAAATGCTTTATATCTCTGAAAGTGAATTGCTCATCACTAGAGATTGTTTATTCTGGTACTATCCTGTGTCTGTTTCTGGAAAGGATCATGACATTAAAACTTCTGTATAAGGGAAAGCCAGCAGAGGAATCTCCCAAACCTTCAAAAGCTGAAGAAATATACTAAAGCTCAGTAGCAGCCCAAATTAAGACAACTTGACTTCCTAGTATCCCATTTATCTCTACCAAACACTTTAGCAGGGCTTTTTGGCCACCCAACAAGAGTTATAAATCAATTGAAATATTCTTTTTTTCTTTTTCTTTTTTTTTTTTAGTTAACAGGAAATGGATAAAAACACTTCAATTTAGCACTTAATGTCATTGGACATTAATTTTAATTTCATATATGTTAATATATACGTAGTCATATGAGGAAATTATCATTAGAGTCATTTAAACACACAAAAATTTAATGATCTCAGTCCTTCTAATTAAACACTGTATCTCTCTCATGTTGTGATTTGCACTGTATAAATTATAGCTTTTTAATCAAATGACCTTTTTGTTTTTCAAGAAAAGTCTTTCACGCATTTTACTTTTTTCACATATCCTCTTTCCAAACCGTATATCTCCAAGCCCTATCATACAGCTAGTAATTTTAAGTCAGAGAACCTAATGTTTATAATGAGCCTATTTTAAAGTGATTTTTTCTTTACACCTTTCTCAGGGAAGAGAAGGTGAAAGAAAGGCAGCGAGACCCGGTCTGACGGTTCACCAGAGAAGTTCCGCTTTATTCAAGGACTGCGTGTACATATATAGGGTGCTGTGCTCCGGGGCGGGAGAGAGAGTGGACAGGGTGGTAACTGATTGGACGGGGCTGGGCAGGAGGTGAGCCTTGACCTGTGACTGGCTGAGGTTTGGCACGGGTGGGCTTGGGTGTTGGCACTAGTGGGATTATTTACTGTGGAGAAGAACCATATAGGGTGCTGTGCTCCGGGGCGGGAGAGAGAGTGGACAGGGTGGTAACTGATTGGACGGGGCTGGGCAGGAGGTGAGCCTTGACCTGTGACTGGCTGAGGTTTGGCACGGGTGGGCTTGGGTGTTGGCACTAGTGGGATTATTTACTGTGGAGAAGAACCAGGAAGGGCACCATATTGCCAGGGTGTGTCCCTGTTCAGGCACCCATGGGGTCCCTACATTCCTCCCTTTTTCCTCTATTGTGGGGAGTGTGACGCAGTGATCTTCGAGCTACTTCCTGCTGGACGGGGGCGTAGTAGGGGAAGAGGAATTGGGAGGAGATTGGGGATTTTGTATCAGGACCCAAAAGAGGGTAGAGAATAAGATAATTTCAAAGGGAGAGAACTCTAGAAAGGTTCCCTGAAGCCACAGGTCGGTGATTTGTTGAGTCCAGTGTGTGTAGGAGGCTGTAGGGGAGAGCATCCAGGCGTCTGCAGCCAAGGCTTCCAGGAACAAGGACCATCAATGAGGCAGGGCCATTTTAACAGCGGGTTAGCTGATCTGGTGAAGGGCGGGTAGGATCCTCGGTGGCCAGGAGCTGGTAATTTCTAAGTAAAAGCTGGTTAAAGTTTGGTTAGAGATTCTTCCAAGTTGAGTTTGAATGAGTTTTATAATGCAGGGCAGAAAAGACAGGCTATGAATATAACAGCGAGGGGTCCTAATAGTTGCCATACCCAGGTGAGAAGTGAGCCTTGGAAAAAAGAGGAGAAAGGATTAGGGCGGTTGGCTCTGAGGTCTGAGGCTAAGTTGGTGAGTTTGACAATATCAGTTTCTACTAGTCTGGATTCATTGATATAATAGTAACATTCTTGCCGGAGGAAGATGCAAGTGCCGCCCTTGTCTGCCGTGAGGAGGTCTAATGCACGGCGGTTCTGTAGGATAACTTTAGCTAGGGAGGTGATTTGTCTTTGTAAGGCAGATAGAGATTCAGCTGTGGAGGTGAGGGCCTTTTGTAGTTTGTTATTAACATCTTGTACCGCCCATAAAGTATGTCCCAAGGCCCTGCCTGACAGACTGGTTGCAACAATTGATGTCGTTAAGGACATTCCCACTAGGACTGGGAGAAAGACGGCTCGATGCTGTCTTGGGGGTGGATGAAAAAGATGGAAAAGCTCTGTGTGGGAATATAAAGTGAGTTGGGGAACGACCGTGACTAAGTAGCAAGGGACGGAGGTATTAGGAAATATAAAGGTGGAAAGGGTTCCTTTGCACCAAAAAAGGTGCCCGGTAGGGATGTTAGGTGGCTTGTGATGGTGGTCCTTTTTGGGCAATGGAATGAAGAATGGGGTGAAGGGGTGGATGATCACAGAAAGCAGTGATAGGACACCAGAGTGTGGTTGGGGGTGTTATCGGGGTCCCATAGAGGAACATTGGGAAGGCTGAGGGGTGTAGAGGAAGAATTGGAAGGGAGTGAGGTAATGTTTACAGGGACAGAAGTGGGTGCAGCAAAGATGCACAAAGGAAGCAATTGTTAGGAGGGATGGAGTTGAAGAAAGTCTGGTTAAGGAAGATAACAGTTTCAGAAATAATTTATTGCCAGGTGTAGATGGGAGACTGCTGGTTGGTGGCATTTATCTTTGAAGAAAGGGTTTTTCCTTGCTGAGAAATGTGAGTATGTACAGCAGATAAGGAAACGGGATCTTTTCTGAAGACATATGTGTGGGAGATTTCAAATCATCTGCAGGAGAGAGAACCGACCCCGACGCTGCAGTAGAAAGATCCAATAACTACCCCAGCTCACCTGGGGTCCCAGGGGTCATGAATGAATAATTGAAATGTGCACCCATCCCGCCTGTTCCCAACCCACCGAAAGATTTGGTTGATATATTGCGGTACCTGCAGATCATGAATCTGACACGACCAGTATGGGCATCCCCCATAAGTTTCCAGCCACCAGTGACAATAATCTTTGGTTTGATCAAAAAGAAAACATAGATATGGGGAACTGGCTTGAGGGATTAATTTACTCCCTGTAAGGGGAATGGTAACGAGACTTCAGCATTCAGCTGGAGAACAATCCCCCGTGGAAGGGAGTAGTGTGGTTTTACCTTGTTTACCTTGTTTTCCTGTAATAGTTTCTCACACCGTGAACCGCCAAACGTACGGGGATTTAGAGACACCTCGTACGGGGATTTAGAGGGGAATGGTAATGAGACTTCGGCATGAACCGCCAAACATACGGGGATTTAGAAAACACCTACTAGCACAGTAAGAGAAACAGGATAATGTTAATGGGAGTGGTCATTGTTCCTGTAATGGAGGGAAACTTGGGAGTCGGGATAAACGGAGTTTGAGGGGGTTAGAGGGATTAGGAGTGCAGGTAAACATTTCAGTTTTTCAAAAGGGTGTGTCTTGAACTTGCAGGGTACGCGTAGGTTCTGTGGAATCTGCTGGTGAAGCCGGGAAGCAATGTTTTAACCTAGAAATGTGGATCCATGGAGTTACTTGGTTGTTTGGTAGGGAAAGCGTGGCAGCTGTGGAAGTGCAAAGAATGACTGGGCAAGGGCCTTCCCACTTAGGAGTTAGAGGACCTTGTGGCTCTGGGGAGGTGTAGAATACCAAATCCCCAGGGTGTACTGTGGAGGTGTTTTGGGAGGAGGAAGGATTAGAAAAATAGCCAATCCTGGTGTTTCCAGAGTTCAGCACAAAGATGGGAGAGTAACAGGATAGCTAGGTTGGAGGGTATGGTTCCTTGTTTAGGGATGATCCCTGGAGGTAAAGGGGGCCTCCTATACATAATTTCAAAAGGGGAGAGGTTTGAAGGTTTCTTCGGGAGGACCCTGAGTCTGAACAAGGCTAGGGGTAAAAGGCGAATGCAGTCAAGGTGAAGTTCCAGAGATAGTTTAGTAAGGATGTCTTTTAGAGCCCTGTTGACGCGTTCAACTTTTCCTGAGGCCTGGGGCCGGTAAGGACAGTGTAGATGCCAAGGAAGGGAGAGAGCTCGAGATAAATTTTGTATTATTTGAGCAGTGAACACTGGGCCATTTTCTGTTTGTATGGAAGAGGGCATTGCAAGCCTTGGGATAATCTGGGAGAGGAGTATGGAAGCCACAGTGGTGGCTTTCTTGTTAGTGGTGGGGAAGGCCTCTATCCACCCGGAAAAGGTATCTACCATTACTAGGAGGTATTGCTGACGTTTAACAGGAGCCATGTGGGTGAAATCGATCTGCCAGTCTGCGGCAGGGATATTACCCCTAGCTTGATGTGAGGGATACAGTTTGGGTTTTAAGGGAGTGTTGGGGTTGGTACGTTGGCATGGAGCAGTCGTGAGAGATTTTCTGTAAGAGAGTTTTATCGGCTGGAGTTAGAGGAAAGAAAGTTTGGAGAAAGAGCGTTAAACTTCGAAGGTTTGAATGGAATAGATCATGAAGAAGATGAAAAAGAGAGGATTTATTATCTGGTGTTGGAGCAGGGTTGTCTGTGGTATCTGGCAGGAGAGGAAGGAGTGTTGCATCTGGGGTGTCATGGCCCTCTGTGGCGACCAATTGCACCATTTCATCTGCTAAGCGGTTACCTTGAGTTATGGGAGAGCTGTCCTTTTGATGTGCTTTGCAATGGGAGACCCCTAACTGTTTGGGTAGCCGAGAGGCTTCAAGGAGCTTGTCTATTAAGGCAGAATTGGTTATAGCATTGCCTTTGTTGTTGAGCAATCCTCTTTCTTTCCAGATTGCTGCATGGGATATAAGTATGTGGAAAACGTATTTGGAATCTGTGTATAGGTTAAGGGATTTGTCTTCTGCCAGTACACAGGCCCGAGGGGCCACAATGAGTTCAGCTTGTTGGTTAGTGGTCCCGGGTGGTAATGGCTGAGCTTCTATAAATGAGTTAAAATAAACCACAGCGTAGCCTGCATAATGTTTGGACCCACTCCTGAACGAGGACCCATCCATGAACCAGGTGTAATCAGCCTCAGGCAGAGGGCCTTTGGAAATGGAGGAGTGACAAGGAATGAAATTTTGAAGGGCTTCCAGACAGTCATGGACCGGGGTGTTGAGCGGATAGGGAATAGGGAGAACAGTAGCAGGATTTAGAGGTGAACACGGGAGAAAGGTAATATCAGGATTTTCTAGGAAGGAGGACAGCAAGCCTAACAGCCTAGATGGGGAAAGGGAGTGTAGAACTTTGTAGGTGAGGAGGTCTTTGAGATGGTGAGGCAGGAGTATGGTTAAGGGTGCACTAAATGTCAACTTATAA
>NW_007727773.1:274215-275574 GCF_000696425.1 Galeopterus variegatus
GCCAAAGAGGTGAGGGCTATCCTGGAATCCCTGGGGGAGGACAGTCCAGGGGAGTTGTTCAAAGCGTTGTGGATTGGGGTCAGTCCAGGTAAAGGCAAATATGTCCTGGGAGGTGGGGTCCAGGGGAATAGAAAAGAATGCATCTTTTAAGTCTAGGACTGAATAATGAGTTATGGAAGGTGGGATCTGGGACAAAAGAGTATAGGGATTGGGTGTTAAAGGATGAATGGGAATAACAGCAGCATTAATTAAGCAGAGGTCTTGGACTAGTTGGTAAGACCCGTTTGGTTTTTTACTGCCAGGATGGGGGTGTTGAATGGTGAGTGGGTTTGGTAAAGGTATCCCTTTTTGAGAAGGTCCTCGACAATGGATTGGAGTCCGCGAAGTGTTGTGGTGCTGAGTGGGTACTGAGATTGATTTATATACTTGGAGGGATCTTTTAATTTTATCATAATAGGAACACAATATGCAGAGGAGGGTGTAGTGGTGTCCCACACAACAGGGTTTACAGGATGTAATAGAGAAGGGTATGTTTCCTGATCACTTTCGGGGAGGAGTGCTAATAAGAAAGTGGTTGTAGGATATGGGGGAAATATGGAAATTGAGACATGTAGCCGAGCAAGAATGTCTTGACCCAATAAGGGAATGGAGCATTGAGGCATGACCAGAAATGAGTGGGAAAAAGGAGAAGGAACGCCTTCAATATGGCAAGTTAGTGGAGGCGTTCTGTGAGGGTATATATGTTTTCCTCCTACCCCGACTATAGGAGAAATGTTAAGTGTGGTTGGGCCCCGAAACTCCTTTAAGACCAAGAAAGTGGCTCCTGTGTCCAGGAGGAAGGAGACGGATTGGCCATCCATGACAATAGTCACCCTGGGCTCGCTTTCTGTGATGATCATGGTTGGGAAAGAGCCAGGGCCCCGTCAGTCTTCTTCTTCCTCAGCCAGTCTCACCAGAGGTGCTTGAGGTGCTCGGGATGGCTGGGGCTTGCTAGGCCAGTCTCCCCTTTGGGTGAGTGGACAGTCGGAGCCCCAATGCCCCATTTTTTGGCACCTAGGACATGGCTTGGTGGGCTCTCTGGGTGATGGGCAACTCCTTGACCAATGACCTTCTTTGCCACACTTAAAACAGGCACCAGGGGAAGCTTTGGAGGCAGAGGGCCCGAAAGGGCACTTAGAAGGCTGAGTAATTACTTTGGCCAGCATTTGGAGGTTGGCCAGATCAGCCTTTTGTTTGTGCCGCTCCTTTTCCCGTTCCCGTTCCTCCTCCCGATTATGAAAGACCGTGAAGGCCACTGATAAAATTTCAGTCTGGGGAGTAGAAGGGCCCTGTTCCAGTTGTTTTAGTTTGGACTTGATG
>NW_007727773.1:275668-276317 GCF_000696425.1 Galeopterus variegatus
GGGAACTGCCTGGGGGCCAATGGGGAGGGCAGGGTTTGTGCAGTGGACTTCATCTGCATGATTCCGAGCCACACCCCAAACGCGATCACGTTCTTCAGGAAGGAGGGTGTTGGCCAGGAGCATATAGATGTCATGATGTGTGAGACTGTATGCCTGAAGGACCCATTGGAATTCTTTAATGTAAGTAGAGGGGTCGGTGGTGAAGGACCCCAATCTCCTTTCTAGCTGGGTGAGATTGGCTAATGAAAAGGGAACGTGTACACTTACAACCCCCTCAGCACCAGCTACTTTGCGGAGAGGAGCCATGGTAGAGGAAGGGAGGAGCGAATCGGGGCTGGAAGAAACAGGGGAGGAAGAGGCAGGAGGGAGAACAGGCTGACTAGGTGGGCCCTCACCCCGCAGCGGCTGCCCCGGAGACCAGGGCTGTTTGCCAGCTGGCCAGCTGGGTGCAGGAGGTGGATGGAGCGGAGTTAACTGAGGGGGTTGGGGAGCAGAGGAAGTTACAGGAGAAGGAGACCTGTGCAGAGGGGGTTCATCCACAGGGTTAAAATTATCAGAAGTAGAGGGTAGTGGAGGCAGTGAGGATGAAGGGGATTTGGAAGCAAGGAGAACCTGGGAGGGAGAACAGGTGAGACAGAGAGAGGGATTT